>NC_065508.1:10301984-10396412 GCF_006386435.1 Epinephelus moara | reverse complement strand
GAGGAGGAGCGAGAGGAGGAGGAGGGTAAGAGAGGGAGAGGGAAAGGGAGAGGGAGGGGGCTTGTCTCAGCAGACAGGAGAGAAAGGAGGTGAGGAGGAGCAGAGTGGGGTTTGTTTCAGGGGATAAGAGCTTCAGTCTGGGGAGTCCTGTCAATCAAAGAGCGCCGGGTGGGGGAGGAGGGGGCTCTGTCAATCAGCTGGGAGTGGAGGCAGAGGAGGAGGAGGGGGAGGAGGTGAAGAAAGGCGATAAAGGGAGCGAGGGGGATCTTCTAAACGATCTCTTCATCTTTTCTGCCTTTGTCTTCCTCCCTCTCTCTCCCTCTCTCCTACTCTCTGTCTCTCTTGTCCTAGTTACCAAAATATCTCTGCCAACCTGGTATGTCACTGTTCGCTCAACTGTCACTGTCTGACGCGCACACATACACACTCACTTATCTAAAATAGACAGTGAGATATTATGCTTTCTCCTTTCTTGACCCGTCCTCATGTCTCTTCTCCTTCTTTGGCCTCCTTTTGTTCAGATCGTCTCATCCTCACAAATTTAACTTTGCTCTATTGGCATGACCACGTTTTGGTACAGTTTTGCCAGTTTAAGTATAATAACGTAGTGTGTCAGGAAGAAGACAACAAATCGATAGCACATTGCTAAACAAAGTAAATACTACAATATTTTGTACAGACATTCATGGTTTCCAGAGGATGACTTCTACTGAGTTAAGTGATACCCTAACTTTTCCTCTCGTGCCACCACATGGATTGTCCTGACATTATATTTAATTTGATGATCCTTCAGCGTGTTATCTTGCGACATCCTCAGGTAAAAATTTTAATTTATCCAACACTTTTTTTGTTTAAGACCAAATAACTGCAAAACTAATGATGCCCTCATCAGCCTCAGCTGTTCTTTGGGTTTGGTAGCAAATGTTAGCCTGCTGATGTTAGCATGTAGCTCAAAGTATTGCAGAGCGCAAGTGCAGCTTCACAGAGCTGCTAGCATAGTTGTAGACTTGCAGTCTTGCGTGGCTATAGTTTTGTTGGTCCAGATTGGGTCATACTGTTTACGTGTGATCAGACAATAGACTGTATCCAAAGATGAACGACGTGTCTCCACTTCCTCCCACTGTACAAAAATGAAGCCAAAATACCCTGGATGTGGTCGCTGCCATCTTGCACTGCTGATGTCATTTGGAGCCAGAGTTTACAGAGTAGCAGTCTAGCAGCCCATACTTTACATCCATCTAGCCAATAACAAGCGGGGCTATTGATCGCCAGCACACTGAATGGCACACACAGCTGGCAATCATGACATCAACCACTCTTTTTACAGCATCAAATAATTAATTAAAACCAAACTAATCAGAAATATGAACACTTGAACAAATAGCTGAGTGAGAAGAACTACATAAAATGACATCTGCTAACATAGAGGGGCTGGGATTTATGACAGATACTGCAGCCAGCCACCAGGGGGCGCACAAGATGTTTTGACTTCATTTTAAGGGAGCTGTCATGTCGTCAATCTTTATAGTCCAGACCAAATGCTACTTGAGTGGATATGGCTGCTCGACTGCCAGCTGTGCTAATGGTTGTGCTAAGGCAGCTAAGGCTAGCATTTGAGTTAACTTGGTTCGTAGTGAAGAACAACTGATAATTGGAATCAATGAACAAATGCATATTTTCAAAACTTATCATGTAGTCCTGTGGCTTTACTTATATTTCTCCAAGCCCTCTCCTTTTCCCACAAATTTTTCACTAAAGCTGAAACATGTCAACTTGCACAGTCGTATTTGCATCTGTTCACATCTTTGTATTGACTTTGTATGTAACTGCGCTGCGCGAAAAATTCGCTTTACATTTGCACTGAACACACCTTTAGAGGAGCCTCATCAAATCTGTCTATCTGAGAGGACTTTCTCCATCTTCTCATGACAACACATACCTTTGACACCAGACACTTTATCGGTAAGGTCCTTCGTTTTGAGGTTTTCATATAATGCTCTTTTTTTTTAGATCTTAATTCTCCTCTGGATCCATTGTTTGTTGAGTTTCTTTGGCTGCAGATGCTTTTAAATTAGCGGGGTGTCATTTGGGTGTTTTCACTCTTTCAAGTAGTCCTGGTTTGTCAAGAGGGTTCCATACGCAATGACCATAAAGTGAAATTGGTTAAGATTTGAATACTTTTAGGCAAGTTTGGGTATACTGTTCATTCAACTGTCTCTCTGTGTCTCTGTTGCTCTCTCTTGTGTTGCAGTATCACTTCCTGTGTTAAAGGTCAGCAGTTGCTTGGAGATGAGGACTACTGGGAATTATTCATACCATCGACTTAATGTCAGCATTCACTGCTCTCACTGTGTTTGTGCTTGTGTGTGTGTGTGTGTGTGTGTGTGTGAGGGTGAGAGACTGAGAGAGAGAAAGAGAGAGAGAGGAGGATGTTTTATTCATTTCTTTCATTTAGTCCCTCAGTCTGCACCTGTCCTAGCATTTAGAAGCTCGGCATTCACATTAGTTGCTGATTTAGTTTAACTGCTCGCTCTAATGGACACACACACACACACACACACACACACACACACACACACACGCACACCATTTTTTTGTCGACTAAGTGTCTAAACTAACCTTACTTGACTCGCTCAGGGTCAGAGCTGGAGGCTGTGTTGACAATATTGGGAGCAATTGTGCTTTATTAGTGTTTCCTCTCTCTTTTTCTCTCCTTTTATTTATCTTTTCTTTTTTCTCTGTGTATTAGAAGAAGTATTTGTCTCTAAATTTCTCTTCCTTTTCATCTCCCAACAAATATCTAAGGGCCAAGGTTGCGTGCTGAGGATGGATTGCAGAAGTGTTTTTTTTGTTTGTTTGTTTTTGGTAGAAAATGAGATACAGAGCTGAGGAAAGAAAAAGTTTTTAATCCTCCCTTGCTTTCTTTTTCTCCATCCATCTTGTTGTCCATGTGTTAGGGGAATGAGACTGTATATCAGTAAGAAAACTGAACCACCAAGGGCTATGACTGGAGTGGAGCCCACACAGATGTGTATCGTGTGCTTGCCCCCCCCTCCCTCTGTCCTCCCCCTTTCCTCCTCTTTCACCTCCCTCATCCTCCCTTCCTGCTCCTGTCTTCCACTCTGCACTCTCCCCCAACACACACACACACACAAACACACCCTTAGGCAGAGATCACGTTACCCTAAAAGCTACAAACACAGACATGATGGCCTCACACACTCACACACTCACACACATTTTCCCATCTGCTCCTGTCGAAGTTGTTATGATGCCTCGTTTACTCTAAGAGGCTGCTTGTTGTCAGAAACTACAATTACGTTTATGCAGTGTGTGAGTGGCTCAATGGATATATAGGTTCAGGATAACTGGAGGTGTGCAACATTTAGGATGACACTTTGATGGTGTTTTCTGCGATTAAAATGAATTAGGAAAAGTATTGGAACATGTATTAGTTTTCTTTTAAAGAGAGAATACATAAAGTGGTGCCTGTCTTGCTGAAGACATTTTAGTGTGGCAATTTAAAGCTGAAATAGACTGAAAGTTATCATTATAAAATAAATGTTGATTGCACAGTGTAATGGCAATAGAATAATGACACCATCAGCGTGTAGATTGGTTCCCATAAATCTCGCTTTCACCATGCTATTCTGTCTGCCACCGGATACGATCTCCCGGGAAGATGTACTCTCAATGTACAGCACAAAGGAAACACGTCAACCATTGCACAACCAAAACAGGCAGAAGATAATACTTATGTCTTCCCTGGTAGCTATCCCAAGTTAACAATAACTGGGTTTCCATCCAAATGTATCACAAATTTTAAGCGAATTTTGTGAAAACGCGCAAAAGAAAATGCAAATTTATGCATGTTTCCATTCATTATTGTTTTGCGAGTATTGGGAGTCAACAGGTCGAGCAGTAGGTGGCGCTTCTCATGAAAAATAAAAATGCAAAAGAACACCCGTAGAAGAAGAGGGCGCCGTGAGATGACGTCATTGAGAGCGTCTCATGTCCACAACTGATGTAAACAATTACCGGCACATCCATGACTACGACGAGATGGAGAGATTCCTTGGGAACTTCTTGGCTATTGCGAGAGCTCTCATCACACTCATATCAGCGTTGTCAGCGTAGCCTACATAATGCCGTGATGTCTGTGTTGGTACACCAGGCAGCGCACATGATGCAGCGGTATTCAACACATCCAGTCTATTCAGGTAAGTTGTGAAATAGCCTACACTCACCTGACACTGGAGTAATTACCACTCTCTAAGTTCACACAGGTGTGTGTGTAAAGTAGAAGTAGGATTCGGTAGCCTACGTCATTGTTTATTCGCTAAATCTGTTTCCATTGCCAAAAGTCGCATTTTCCTAATATCGATACGCATCTCGATCGCCCCCTGGTGGCTGGCTGCAGTAAAGGTTGTAAACCCCGCCCCTTCATGTGAGCAGATAGGACATGGGCCAAACTAAAAACTCAAATTGGTTTGATTTCTTTCATTTGGGTAGTTCTTCACATGCGGATGTATGTGGCTTTAATTAGTTATTTGATGCTACGAAAAAGGGGGTGTGATGTCATGATTGACTGCTGTGCGTGCCAATTGGTGCTCACGATCAATGGTGCTGCCTGCGAAGGTCAGACAGGTGTATGGGCGGGAACTTGAACCCTCAAGAACACTACTGTGCAGACTCTGGCTCTAAATGACAATGGCAAAGGTGGCAGCAGATGATTTTGGCTGCATTTTTGTAGAGTAGGAGGAAGTGGAGATGGGTTGTTCATCTTTATACACAGCCAATAGTTGCTAGGCTCTGAGGGAAAACAAGACAGTGATCTTGTTGTCTTTGTCACAGCAGCACTAACAATAATACCACTTGGAAATGCTGGGGGGAAAGTTGTCTGTTTCCACTTTTACAGTGTTTTTTTTATCATTATGAAGGCATCACATAAAGTAGCAAATCTACCATAAATGTGGCTACCAGATATTTTTAACAGCCACCCCAAAGGCATGGCTCAATGCCGGCCAGTTCAATACCACCAGCAAAGTCGATGTATTCTGCTTGTCGATGTCATTTTTAATCCTGCCTCCAAAATCTCTGATTGGCCCAGTTGTCTTTTCAACCAGGGAAACAAACAGCCGTCAATAAGCACAAAAACCTATCTGAGTTGCTGAAAAAAGATTGGGTATGTGGGCAGTGATTCAGAGGTCTGGAACCAGGCTATGGTGCAACACTCCAGGGATTTATTAGACCTGACACAGTGCATCAGAAATCATCTCAAGCCACAAGTATTCCAGTTTACTGGATATTGTATCATGGAGGGGGAAAATCCAGCCGGAGTGTGCTGTAGGCTATGTGGAACAGGAAAAATAATTTCATGCTAAATCTATATCAATCATTTCCCTTCAGTTAACTGACTAATTAGCTGACTGACTAATTAACCTACTGACTGACGGATTTACCGACTCGGCTGATTGATCAACAAACTTACAAACTGACTGACTCAGCGAGTGATTATCTAACCTACTATTGGACAGGATGACTTCTTCTCTGGCAATCAACCAAAACTAGCTGACGCATGTGTGTGTGTGTGTGTGTGTGTGTGTGTGTGTGTGTATTTGTGTGGTATGTGGATAACCTCCTGGTGGGCCATGAGACCGTGCTTAGGAGCCTCTGGGTACCTACACACAGGGATCTCTCTTACCATGCACCCATTACTGGACAACCATTAGTCTCTCTCCCTCGCACACTCTCACACACACACACACACACACACACACACACACACACACACACACACACACAGTGTTAAGGGGGTATAGTACAGAGCGGCTCATTCACGATAGGTGGTTGGTGGTGGTGTGTGTGCATGTGTGTGTGAATATCTTAAGCTCTGTCATTAAAAAGCAAACACATTTAGTTGATCTGGAAACTCCCTGCAGACTACACACACACACACACACACACACACACATTAACAGACACACGTTAACAGACACACTGATGGGAGTGGGAATTTTCCCCTTACCACAAAGTGAACTGGTGGTTGAGGTGTTTTGGGAGGCTAAGCGAGAGTGTGTTTACCTACTGTAAGAGAGTTTGTACAACTGTAAAAAGGAATTTGGAGAGGAGAGGAGAGGAGAGGAGAGGAGAGGAGAGGAGAGGAAAGGAGAGAGTATAAATGTGCCAGCCATGCATCATTTCATTATTAATAGCCGTGTCGGAATAAAAATGCTAACCTTGTCCGATCTAACGGACGGCTGAGTCTGCAAGCACTACACTCCTGTAAGTGTGTGTGTGTGTGTGTGTGTGTGTGTGTGTGTGTGTGTGTGTGTGTGTGTTGGGGGACACCAGTCCACAATGAGGTCTTGTTTCCCTTTGTTAGGGCTGTGCAGGGCGAGCTGGTGAAGTCATTGTAACCCACACAGGTATAAATATCTGTGTGTGTGTGTGTGTGTGTGTGTGTGTGTGTGTTGGGGCGGTGTTTCCCGTGCAGAGCAGGCCAGGAAGAGAGCACCAGTGTCCTGCCGAGAGGGGCATTGTTATCTGCCTCCTAACACACACACACACACACACACACACACCTTCACAAACACACACATCCAAATGCATCACCACTCCCAGACCAAGCTGCCTGATCTGCACACCGTCTGTTTCACCACGGTAACACATAGCACACGCCCAAACAACAACAAACACTGTTTTTTGCACCGCTGTAGACGACAAAAAATCCAACCACACACACACACACAATCCCATATACAGTCATGTCATTGTAACATACATGTTTACGTGAAATGCACCGTCCTTTCTGAGACATGTTGTTGTAATTTCTGATCTGTTGTGCAGCTAGAGAGCGAGAGAAGAAGAGACACACACAAATACTCGCACACACACAGGCAGGCGAATGCAGTCCTATGGAACTGCGGAGGTGTAATCTGTCAGACAGGAAGCTAGCAGGGTCAGAGGTCACCAAGCACTAATCGATTAGCCGTCAGTTAGTGCCTCGCTCGAGAGGAGAGCACAGCTGAGGCCAGCTCTTCCACAGTGCGTGTGTGTGTGCTTCACGCTGAAGTGTTCAGGTTTTTGAGTTTGTGTGTGCCCATTAGGAATGTGTATTTGTTTATGTGTATTTGTGACAGCACTGCGTGGGTGCGCGTATTTTTTGGACTTATTGATCACAGAGAACTGAATTTTTTGGTCCGACCCTCCGAGGTTAAATGCTGCTCTCTCCCTCGCTCCCTCGCGTTCTTTCTCTCTCTCTCTGTATCTTTCTCCGAGCACAGAAAGAGAGATAGAAACACTTGAACTCGGGGCACGCTGCGTAGGTGTTAGCCAGCTCAAGTGTCAAACCCGCCGCTATCATCTGGGTGTTTATTTAAAATGAAAGACAGTTTCTGTAAATCTGCATTTCTTCTCTGTGACCTGTGGCTCTGGCATAAATATAACTGGTCTTCTTGGAGTATTTATAATGCACGCTTTTAAGAGAAACTGCCCCCAAAGCCAAAAGGTGACAGCAACTTGGTGGTTTTGTTTTGTTGCTTGTGCTGACAGACAGAGGAAGACGGACAGATGAAGAGTTTCAATGCAGAAGCAGCATTTTATCGCCTTAGTGATGTAACGTAACAATTTGATTATGCCCAATAATCAGAAGAGCTTTGTATTCAGAATTTTTGAATTTGGATGGTTTATATAATTTTAATTATATTCCAATTTTCACGCCACAGAACGTAGCAGATTGTTAGCATATAAAACACCTCCTCATGTCATGTGTAAACCTAAATTTCCAGCCAGTTTTCTTTCCTACAACTGCATCTTTATATCAAGTCTCTTCATGCAAATGTTGAAAGACTCTTGACTTTCTTTTAATGTCAGAAAAGGGTAAAATGTAAGTTACATAGTCATGCAGCTTGTTTCGGATTAATTCATCCAGGTTTTAAGATGCATGCCGATAACTGCCCTCACTTCAATAAGGTGATGGGAATTTTGTTTGTGTTGCTCACAGCACATAAGATTGATTCCACACTTATATCTATCCGTTTAATGTAACGCTACAGTCAGCACCCAGTCAGCTTAGCTTAGCATAAAGACTGGAAACAGTGGCAAAACTGCCAGCACCTTTTAAAGCTCAATAATACCTCCTTTCTACCAAAATTAGCAGGGGGGGGGGGGGTTGTGTCACAATCGATGTCATGGACGAACTGGAAAACAGGTTAGTAAATGGTAAAGAAACAGCATGGAGGCCAGTGAAAATGTAACTGTGGACATTTCTTTTTTACATCTCTTTCTAATTCAGTCTCTCTTTCAGCCTCGGTGCCGGCTAAAGTAAAGTTCTATCTTATCTTATCTCACATTATCTTAAAAATAAGTTTCCTCTGATAAAGATACAGCCTTCTGTAGATAATAACAGGTGTTTAGAGAGCGCTCGTAATGACAAAACGCGAGAGTCAACACATTGAAATTTCACACCGGCTGAACACCATTGATATGCATCTTCAAACATTTCGATTACCTTGCGTGTTACAAAGCACCAAAGTTTGCAGTCCTCTAGAGGTTAACATTAAATATATGGTGTGTTTGCTTTATGTATTTTTGACATAATGATGATATTTTTCTCTTCATATGGCGTTTATCAGATCTTTTTCAAGATTATGTTGACTGGGGTGTCATATCCTGGATTTTGCATTAATTATCGCCCAACTATGGACCATAGTCTCCAATCAGATGTGTTGTGTGAGTCTGTGTCTCCCATGTCTGTGTCCCCGTGTCTAATTACGAGTCCCTCACAGTCAGCGGGTCTCATGGGAGGCTGGTAGGTGAGAGTGAGAGAGAGACATGAGGGGGTTAGTTTTTAGAAGGTTTAGAAGGTGACCACCTCATTATAAGACTGCATGTTCTAATGATTTGCGGTATATAGAGTATGTGTGTGTGTGTGTGTGTGTGTGAGTGTGTGTGTGTGTGTTTTATAATGACACTCAGAGTCTCTTCCTTTGGGAGCAGCAGTGTTTGTTGTCTTTCTCTGGGGACCCGAGCTTCTGACCTTTCACCTTCCTAACTACCCCCAAACCTACGTACCTAAGATTTCCCTGCTTTGAGTTACCAGTGGCCTTTACCCAACGCACACACACACACACACACACACACACACACACATGCATATAAAGAAAAATTCCCTTTCATGACTTAGGAGCAATTTTGGAACAATTGCAGCTTCTCACCGCAGCTGAAAGTCAGATTTATCCCCTTCACTAACTATATGTTCATTCTGCGTTTACGTGTATGTGTGTGGCGGCTGTTAAGCAGTAACAGATAGCCTGAGCGCGCTGCGTGGCGATGCTGTCATTACCGTTGTGCTTCTCCGCTGATGTGTCACGGCTGATGTCACACGCTCAATTGGCCCCGCCGACAGCCGCCATCACTCAGACTGTTTACTACACTTTTACTACAGTTATCACTCACTCGCTGTCGCCGCCGCCGCTGTGACGACTAGACGCCCCACGCTGCTGCAAAAACCATGCGCTGAGATAACACCAGAGGCGTTCGAGCCTTCACACACACAAATACTTACACACACACAGTGGAGGCTGCTTGTGCTCTTTGTCTTGCCCATCAACACACGGAAACACTCATTTAGGCAGGAGTGTGTGTTTGTGTGTGTGTTAGAGGAAGAGAGGGAAGGTGGGGGACAGGCCTGAAACAAAACATCTGTGGTTAAGTGTTGCATTGTTTTTAATTTTTTGTGATCACTTTATTTTGTTTGTGTTTGTCTATATAGTTTATGAAAGTGTTTGTGTGTGTGAGTGTGTGTATTGTGGGTGCACATGTCGGTGTGTATTCAAGTATAACACTGCATGAACCTGTGTATGTGTGTTTCCCCACATTAGTGTGTGTGTGCTGTGTGTGTGAATCTAGGTTATGCTTCTTATTTCCACATGATTAACTAACTCGCGTCTCTGAGACTGTTCCCTCCACCTCGGCCCGTGCCTACCCATAAGGCCGCGTGTCAGTGGGGAGCTCTTGATTTATGCCGGTTGAATATGTAACGAGAGGTTGTAAATCCACCAGCCGGGGCTACATGCATCACTATTCTGCACTGTCGTAATTTAGGTGCCACCCGCATATCTGAGATGCTAATGGGTTAAATTACTGGGTTAGTTCTGGAGATTTATACCCGACTAACGAGAGTGGCGCGAGGGGAGAGGGATGAGGGGGTGGGGGGGGTAACTAGGGGGGTGGGGTGAGGGAGGAAGGTTGGAAAAAAGAAGGCTTGAATAAAGAGTGGAGGTGGAGGAGAGGAGGAGCGTGATGGGGTAGAGGTGGAGGGATGGCATGGAGAGAAATAGAGGGAAGACAGCGACAGGAGAGGTTTGGACTAAAGGAGAACACCGGAGCCTAAAAATAGAACCACAAAAAAACTATCTTTTCCCTTTTTCAGAAGAGACATACCTTTATCCGTCCAGGAAAAGTCAACTTGATCTTCTTTTATAGCCACAAGCTCATGCAGTCACCTTTGAAACTTGGCTCTGTTTTATTGGAGTGTCCAAGTACGCCATGACAGTGAGACAGTGAGCCAGCATGGACAACACCAGGACCCTGAACAGCCCAGTGGCTAGAAAAGAATGATGGCATTATACATTTCTGCAAACCACGGCTACATTACACTTGTGCCTTTCACATGTATCATGTCAACATTTCCATATGAGCTGACCTTGTCATGTGGAGGTGATGGGAATGGCCGCTGTTTGAGACCAACAACAGAGCAACAAAAGCAATTGCTCATTAGCAACAGGTCCTGGTGTTTTCAGATGCAATTGTCATTGTCACATTTTTACATTTTTGACACATATATGGCTGAAGTCACATTTCATTTGGAAGCTACAATCTGCGCCCACCACCACTACAAGACAAACCCATAAACATGACATATGAGGCCAAAATTAGCAATAATCCACTTTATAATTCATTAGGAAGTTGAATAATTGAAGATGTGATTCACCTTATGAGTAACTACATGTCACCCTCACCCTAACCCCAACCCTGACCGCCTTCCTTTTAACCTAACACTCTATAGCTAGCTAAATGCTAACTCAGCATTTTCTTCAGGGCTTCTGCTTCCACAGGGAGGGGCAGAGAGGGCTGATTGCAGACTGATGTGTAGGTATGTTGAGTGAGTGACATAGTTTTTGGGCAAAACATAATCTGTTCCTGACCATAACCAAGTGATTTTTGTGCCTAAATACACACATGAACAACAGCACTGTTGAAGCGTAAAGAAACATAAAATTTAAACGTATCTGCTACATAATAACGTACAAATGTTGAATATCTTTGGTTTGCAGAAACGTACAATGCCAACATTTACGCTGGCTAGTTGGTTGCCCTGAAACCAAAGCAGCTAAATGGTACTCAGCCATGATTGATTTTTCTATTTAACATGCCAGAATGTCTATCATGAAAAGGGCCCACTGGAAAATATGTGCTTTGCTCAACAGCAACTTGACAAAAGCAGCAGTAATAAGAGTCCAATCCTTCACAGAACAATCTAAAAAACACAACAGTGACATATTTATGAAGTTGTTTTGGCAAACAGTTGCCAATATACACACCCAGCAGACATGGAGCAGCATTATCATTCATTCTGAGTCATGTTTCTGGCCACTTGGTCAATATAAGCCCAATATTCACTCCGCTTATAGCTCTGTTTTGGTTTCCATTAACTTCTGAGAGGAATATTCAGCTGCTAAATGCTTCATTATGCTCCCCAGCTCGTCACTAACTTTATTTGTCTGCAACAGTTGCCTGCTCCTGCTGGAAACGAGGCTGATGGCAGTGGTGAGACTGAACCAAAACAATAAAGTTGCGGGCCGTAAAAGCTCTTGTCATTTAGATCGGAGGACTTGTTGACAGCTACTCACGCTAACCACCGGCTCCTCTTTTATTCATCCCCGAGCATTTGTGCCCATTGTATCAGTCAGAATGTAACAACAAAAGGGGGCATTTTCAGATATTAAAATGCTGCCTGTTGTGAGAGTCAGCGGAGGAATGAAACCGGCATCAGACATCAGCTTGTAACGATCGGGCGGTTCTTTTGTCTGCTGCAGGGTGGATGGTAATAATTGACGCAAATTAGCTCATGTACACAAACCAACACATAGACTTGAACGACAATATATATCTTTTCATTTTCCTCCCCGCGTGCTCCTTCTCCACCTCTCTCTCTCTCTCTCTACCATCTGTCTGCACTCAGTGCCAGCCGGTAATTAGTCCTTGTAAAGTCAGTGTAGTGAGGAGTCCCTGTGTTTGGATACTGCTGTCTAGTCAAACACTGGGGGGAGAGGGGCGGGGGGGTGCTAACAGCCCGTGTTTTATCTGTCAAGTTTGCTGCTGTTATGCAACACACTTCAGGGTTAAGGTTAAATCTCAGGAGAGTGTTGTGACTTTATTTACCAGTTAAATCAGTTTGTTTGCCTCAGCGAACGGGCAGCCACATAAATGGTGGGAGAGAGAGAGAGGATGTAATTTTTTTTTTCTCAATTTGTGTGTTTTATTTTATGCAAATTCTTTGTCTTTGAACATCTTATCCATGCAGAGTTTATTTACTCACTGTTTGTTTTCTGCTAAAATCAGTCAGTTGAAACATTAAACATGCCTGCTTTATGTGGGCACACATAAAGAAAAGTCTGTCGGAACAGTTATTATTATTATTATGAATATATTATAGAATACATTACAAATATATGGGATTACCCGTAAGAAATCTGTGAAAGTTTATTCTGTTTTGTTTTGTAATCATGGCTTAAAAGTCAAATACATAGACTATTGAAATGTATTTTCTCAGTAATGCAAGATGTCACAACATGTTTTCTTTACGTAGCTTGAATATCACACAAAATAAATTCCACACAATGTCTAATTTATTCAAACGCATCAGATAAACAAAAGTTTAGTTTAGTTCTTTTACTTACCTCAAATGTGTCCGACATCATGGCCCAGAAACTTTGCCTCCTGATGTAATTATCTCGTGATACTTGTTTAGTCTTGGAAGCTCGACATAATTTGGTTTTGGCAGCTTTTCCACTATATATTTTTAATTAGTCTTTTAATTAGTCTCATAGGAAAACTCAAAAAAAACTTTCCATCTTGATCTTTATTACCTCCGCCAAGGAGCTTATGTTTTTTAGAACGGTTTGTCTGTTTGTCAGCAGGATAATGGATTTTCATGAACATTGGTGGAAGGGTGTAACATGGGCCAAGGAAGAACCTGTGAAATTTTGGAGGAGATCCGCATCATGGGGCGGATACACAAATCATTTCTCGCTTTTGTTTACATTGTGAGATGGGGCAAGTGCCCTTTTAGCTTTCATAGTTTTTGCAACGTCATTGTTTGTCTGGTTCCTTGATCATTTTCCTTGCTTACCCTACGTGGTTAGAATTTATGAAATAAATTTAAATTTTATTCACTTCAAATTCTAGTTCAGAACAAACCCTTAAAAAGTCAGAAATTCGAAATAATCCTGAAACAGATGGATGGGAGGGTAGTGCCATGGTAACTGTATGATATACTGGTTCAAACTCAGAGGCCTTACAATTGATACAACCGAGTAAAAACAACATTTATTAATAGGACTGTTGTTATTGGTTTATGGAATGAGCACACACACACAAACACACACATGCACACACAGAAAAAGCCCCCTAAGCAGAGCTGGGCTGAGAACAAAGAGTTTGTATTTACTGTAAGCTGAGGTGACAATACATGACAAACTGAAATAGACTGGGTGGTGGTCGGCACTGTGTGTGTGTGTGTGTGTGTGTGTGTGTGTGTGTTTGTTCTTCCATATATTTGTGTTCCAGCATGTGTGCATTAGTGCATGTTTGTGTGTGGTAACACCCTGGGCAGCTCGCCCCGCAGATGAGATTTCCATCCGAACAGGAAGTGGATTGCTGCCACTTCCTGTGCAGAACACAGCCAGTCCATGAATACTGTTTCATCACACACATACATACACAGACATGTGCAGAGGCGATTTGGTTGATGGGTTTATTCTTACGGAGTTGATTTATATCTGACACTTGCACCTTTTCTGTCTGTGTATACTCTGTATGTGTAAATGCAACGTGACATTTCCGGACTTCCAAGACACTCACAGACAATAGGAGGCAAGTTCAGACTGATGTTAGTACCTCTTCACTGTCTGGCCTTTCGCCTTTTTCTCCCTCTATCCTCTCTGTTCTGTCCGCCCTCCATCTTCTCCTACGTTTGTGGAAAGAAATCTAGGCACTGCTTAACTTATTCTGGATTTAATTTACAATCTTAAAACAATTTTATATTTTAACCATTTGATATAAGAAGTCAAAGTTTGTGAGCTGTGCGGTGTGTGAACTCGCAGGGACAGATTTAAATAGACATCTTATACTATCTGACTGAAATAGATGAAACCACAGATATGTCAGGGTTTACTGTAGATAAACAGACAGACAGCCAAGTGGGCATTGAGATACAGCACAGACAGACACACAGACAGACAGGCGGGCAGACAGGGTTGGTGAGTTACTGTTGTTGCTTTTTATAATTAGTTCAGGAAGCTTCGACAATCGTCCGTCAGTAAAGAGAGGCGGTATCAATCTCCGTCTGACAATAGCAGGAAAGACAAACACACACACACACACACACACAGCTCTGCTTTCCGCCACATTCCTCCCCTGTGTGTATGTGAGTGTGTGTGTGTGTGTGTGTGTGTGAGTACAGTATAGTCTAGTGTTTACCCGTGTAGCTTGTGTGCACAGTTTACCAACGGTGAGGAGACTCACACTTCTGCAAAGAGGCAGATTCCTTGTAAATTCACAGAGGTGCTTCAGACTGGGAACAGAAAAGGTTGTAATCTCTCTTTCTGTGATTAAATGAAATTTTAATGATGCCAAGAGACAAACTGTCACTGCAGCAGCAAACAGCAATGGGACAAAACACAGAAAAGAAACACAGAATGAACACTGGGATAGAGAATCCTGTGGGAAAACATAAATAAAGTACGTGGTAACTTGGTAAGGCTGTAGGGTTTGAAGTATAACAACGTCAGAGTTTATTAAGGTGAAATTATCCAGGTTTCATCAAAGGTATCAGACGTACTACAGTATGTTGAAGTTATAAACAATCAGACCTTTAATGCCACATTAAAAAAACATTTTAAAAAATTACCTTACACATGCCATGTCTTTAATCGCCTGGAAAACGTGCAGTTGGTAGGTTGCGTCTGAGGTTGTCTTCTTCAAGGCACTGTTCATGTGTGTGGGCGTATCATCCATGGGACAGATGTAAAGCTCTGGCAGCCCTGCACTGAAATGATCAACTTTTCCATATTTACCACAGACTGATATTTACGGAAGAAGGGAAATGTGGTATGTGCTGCATCGTTCCAAAAGTTGAACTCGGTTTATCTCAGGAGTTTATCTCAGGACGCAGTCGTCGTGTCCTGAAAAATAGGCACTCGGGAACGTGGCGTTGCGCTGGCGTTTGAGCACACCTGCCACGTGTCCATATTGAAAACAATGAATTTGAGAAATTTGAAAATGCGGCATGTGTACGGCCTCATAAGATGCATCATTGAGTTTAGTCAAAATCATATCACTGGTATCTGAGATAACAAGTTAGATAAATGGACCGCAGCCCAGTTGCCAGAATAAAATTGTACGTTTGTGCAAACCACAGATATGTTACATATGTACGCTTCATACGTATGACATATGTCAAATTGCATGTATATAAGCTGAGTTTTTACTATCACAAGGAGGAAGGGATGGTGGATGATAGGATATCGAAGTGAGAGGCAGCAGACCACTGTTCAAGACCAACGAGAGTGGGTGTTTTTTAATGAGAGTTCGGGACCTTTCCAGCTGTGCAAACTGGGTATTCTACTGTATGCCAAAACATGATGTTTTCCTAACCCTGACCAAGTGTTTTTTATGCCTAAACATAACCACATGTTAACCACTGCATAAAATTTAAAATTGAAAAGCAAAGACACATAAAGTTTTGATATATCAACAATATGTGACCCATACAAATGTAACATATCTGTGGTTTGCATAAGACGCACAATGCCAACATTTATTCTGACGACTGGGTTGTGGAGCGACGTGTCTTAGTATGTGGAAGATCTTAAAATGTAAATACACTAAATGTGATGTATGCAGGAGAAACCACTGTAAAAGCATTGATATAGAACAAAAGACGTATCAGAATAGATTTAATATATATTTTGATATCCTTTCAGCAACAATAGAAAAACTTGAGGTGATGTAAAAATCCTTCTGACCTCAGCGTTATATTCACTTAACTGAGGCAAATAATAAATGTACAAAATCTGCCAAATTGTCTACTCCATCGGCTGTTTTCTCTGCATCCCTCCAAGTTTGTCTCCCCTCCAGGCCAGAGCTCCTGCATTTAGTCAGTAAACTGAAAATGTGTTTTTAAGGAACTGTTTTACAGCGATCCCACGCTGTGTTTACGACTCCTCTCGCCCAGGAGGAGAAAGGCCGAGCCAGCAAGCAAGGAGGCCACAAACATGAACCAGGAAGCCGCTTCACTCACACAAAGCCTGCTGAACTTGACCGGGTCTCTCCTCCTTCCCTCCTATACTCCTTGCCTCCTACTTAGGCTTGTACTCCTCCGAACTCTTTATCATCTCATCCATACCATTTTCACCTTCAACCCTCCACTTCTCCCTCCCACTGCTCATATTGTTACTTACCTTCTTCTCTCCTCCCTTCATTTGTCTCCCAGCTCTTCCTCTGCTCCTTTCTCACCACCCTCTTCCTACACCCTTTATTTTTGCTCCTTCTCCTCCTATCCTTACCACTGCTCCTCCACCATTTCCATACTGTTATTCTTCCAGAAATGTGCATGTGAAGGCATATACAGTATATGTATGTATGCATGTGCGTTTGGCCTTGTGTATGGACTCGTGTGTGTGTGTGTGTGTGTGTGTGTGTGTGCGTGTGTAAAGGTGTTCATCTCATCTCTACAGGGAGTTCAGCATCCTCAGCCTCTCCTGAACACAGAAGGACGAAGGAGGAGGAGGAAGAAGAGGAGGAGGGAAGGCAGATTCCAAAGCATTTTCTTTGGTCTATCCAGACATCGCAGAGCCCTCCTTCTCCACCTCCTCCTCCTCCTCCCTCCATCCCTCTTTCTCACCCGCCACCTCCCGCTCCTTCACATTAATTCACTGAGGTACTAAATATTTCTTTTAGTAGAAAAAGCGATTTCTCTCCGTGGCTCGCTGGGGCTGCCGCTGCGCTCGCCAGCGCTTTCACCCTCTCCGCACACCTCACCCCTCACCCCTGCACACATGGGAAGTGCTTTTTTTATGGACTAGCCAGAATTATAAATGTTCAGCTGTGTTTATGGCTTATTAGGCAGTTACAGGAAGGAGGGGAGCATGTGTTTTATTGGCTTAATTGGGAAAGAACAGCTTCCTTGCTGCATTAGCACTATTTTCCTCTCATCAACGGCCTTGGCTGGCGAGTCGGCGCTCCGTGCAGTCAAAGGTGCCCTCGCTGTGCCATTCTTTCTGCTGAGGACGAGTAAAGGGCTTCCGTGCATGTGTGTCTGTCTGTGCGTTTGTTTTTTGGATGTGAGTGTGCTGCAGAAAAAGAAAGGTGTGAGCTGGAGCTGAACGTGCACAGACACATTGATGCTAAACAACTGAATAAAATCTCTTCTGTCATGCGAATGCGAGGTAAATGTATGTATGGTTGTTTTCTGAAGGCTAAGAGTGTTCGTGTGTGCACATTTGTGTGTGTGTGTGTGTTTGCAAGCAGGCATGTGTCCTGGTACTTGACTGTGAAGCTGCTCCTTTCATTAGTCAAGAGGAGAGACGATCCTGGATACTCCTTTGAGTCTGACAACACAGAGCGATCTTGTAATGTGTTTTATCTCTTTTTTTCCATCCCTCCTTCCCTCCTCCCACCACTCCATCCCTCCCCAATCCCTTTAATTCTCCCCTCTCTCACCTCCCTCCCTCTCCGGCGCGTGTTGCGCTCTGTCGCTCCCCCAGCGTCTGAGGTGGAGACTAAACAGCCGAGTTATTTATTGTGATGTTTTCGTGGCCGCCTGGTTTAAATAACAGTTTGGTCTCTCTGCAATCCTCCCTCTCATCTCTCTGCCTTTATTCTCTCTTTTTTGCTGCTTGCTCTGTCGCTCTTTTTCTTGCTCTCTCCTTCTCCCCCCTCCACACACACACACACATACACACACACACCCCTCCTCCCATCATGCTCTGGATAATGGTACATTGTTAACGGGCTGTCTATTGTTTGGGTTGTGTTCTTGGCTAAGTGGAGGGTGAATATTTTTTAGATGACAAACATGTAAGCTCGCTGCCAGCCATTCTGATCTGCTGGGCTGGAGCTAGTTATACACAGAGCCGTCTGAAGCCCGCTTACCCTCAATCAGTGGAGATTTACAGTGCACGATGGTGTCACAGCAAGAGTTGTGTGAGCACATGTGTGTCTGTGGGTACGCCTCTGTGCGTTGGTGCATTTTTTGTGACACCAATAAGACTGCGAGTTTGAAATACAGACTTGGCCTCGCTGATTGGCATTTAAAAGTTGTTGTGCCAAACTGACAGTGTTGTTTAGATTCTCGGCTTCTCGGCAGATGAATATAGCTCTCATGACTCTCATCTCCAGGGACAGAGAGCAGCATTACCCCAGTGTAATTCACTCTACCCACCTCTTAAGGATGTTACAGCTCCATTGTATAATATAATAAGTAGATTGCCAGCTATTTTATTCATCAGTGGCCATCTGCAAGTCTTTTTGTTGATGAGTAAAGGTTAATAATTAACTTTTTTTTGAGAATCATTGTCAAAGGGTTGTTTTCAACACAACAGCTCAACAGTGTCTCCAAGGTGCCTTCAATCTGGCGCTATCCAATAGGGATAGGAATCCAAAACAGGTTCCAAATTGGAATTGGAATAGTATGCCTCCGAGCTTACCAATTCCTTTCATCGATACCGGTATGTTTTTCTTAGAGTTGCACCACTGCAAAACAATGGCATCAAACTCATGTGTCTACACTGCTGGAAACTTGCAACAAGAAGATCCATGGCGTGGCTTCATTTCTTAAAAAAGATGACATCGGTGTCGCTTGTGGTGTCTGAAAAATGATCATTTCAAGTGAGGGTGGAAACACCAACAATATGCTGCAACATCTGTCTATGCAACACAGGCCTGAATTCCAGGAATGCCATGTCTTTGACACTTTGCGCACGACTCCCACTGCTTCCTTACCATGCAGTATGTGCGTTACCAAGTGTAACAATCCTGCTATAACAACAATAGTGTTATAGTAGGTAGTTTGTAAATATAAATATATATATATATATATATCTTGTGACCTATCTCACACGTCCAGAAACATATCTTCAGTCTCTCACCAGGCTTTTTAGACCCAGATCTATCATAGCTGAGTGATGCATGTGTGAATGTGTGTATAAACTCACATTCACACACACACACACACACACACACCAACAGCATTTATGGCAGCAGCTCCATCGTGGACCTGATGGAGGGTGTGAAGCTGCATTTTAATGGATGATTATGTTTTATGTTTTCTCTACAATGACCTGCAGTGGCAGACCAATATTGTTCCCCTCCCATTCCACCCCTCACACGCACACACATGCACACACATTACTACTACTATGGATAACCCCCCCCCTCCGCAATATCCGTCCACCACATGCCCCTCACCCAACCACCCTCACACACACACACAAACACATGGTGCCTCCTCCCCTCTCACCCCGGGCTGTGTTGGGGTGACATCAGGTGCTCTCCTTTCTCTTTGGGGCCAGAGCAGAGCGTGACTTAACATCCAGCCTTTATAGTAAAGGACATTCTCCTCTCTATTACCTACTGATGGAAAGGTCAACCAGCATGAATAGAAAGGTTGGAACCACTCATAATGTAAAACGCATGCTCCTCTCCTCTCCCCTCCCCTCCTCTCTGCTCTACATGCCCTGTCAGCACTCTCAACACCTTACCTTTCTTAATCTGACGTACAGAATAAGCGCGATAGAAAGACAGACGGAGAGACTGACAGGACTCTGTCAAAATCACATCCTGTCAGTGTGTAGACAGAGATGGAGGAAGAGGGAGAGAGAGAGAGGGAGAGAGGGAGAGATACCACTCCTCTATCAGTGCTGAGTGGCAGAGCGGGACAAAGAAGAAATTATTTTGAATTCTGAGGACCATTAGCATGACTATAGATGCATTAAAATGCTAGATAGTGGGAGCAGAGAGGGGGACGTGGGTGAGGAGAGTGTGTGGAAGAGGGAAAGTGGAGGGAGGAGCAAGATGTATGAGCGTATCATAGTAACTTGACTCTTGGATGCTTGCTCAATCTATTCCAGGTTTATGGCAGCTTTAGTAGCTAAAGCATGGACGAAGGAGAATCATTTTAAGAGGAATTTGATTAAATTGTTTTGATCGCTCATTTCGTAGGAAGCGTGGTGGGACTGTGGAGCTGTGGAGGACTGTTGGCCTTCACCCACATGTAAATCATCCACCCTGTTAAATGTGGAGGTGGAGGACAAGGGAAAATTAATTATTTACACAACAACCGTGCTCTTTTGGAAATGCAAAGTTTTGCCAAATAATATCCAAACTCTTCCAACACTCCACCAACTAACATGACCCATGAGCTCACAAAGTGGAGAGGGGTTTTGATTCGATTAGCTGGTCACGAATCCACAGTGGCTGAGACTTTTGGAATTGACTGCATATCCAAAACACTTTGCAAATGTGAACAGAAGTGCATCAACGGAAAACACATTCCAAATCCACAACACAAACATAAAAGCGAACCATTGCTGCCTACACATGTGGAAGAGGAAAGGTTTTGCCCATTTGAGAGGTAAACAACAACAAAATGTGTCTGTGGTTACCATGGAGATTACTTAAAACTGTTTGCTAAAGTGTATGAAAACGACACGCCACTGTTTAATTTCTGTCGAGCACAATCAACCATAAATCAGCCTTAACGCTGCTAAGTCTCCAAACACGGTACAGCTGAGGCTTCAGTCATCTGATTGGCTAACGTAAGCTAAATGATGTAATGCTAACAATACTGCATAGCTTCATATTAGCCTAATGCTCAAATGCAGAGTTCATAAATATAAATAATGTTAATCGGCAACAATATTCAGCCATTGTTCAATTGTGGCTTTTGCCTCCGTGTTTTCTATTAATGTGTTTGTATTTTTTTAATTTGTAAAGCTTTTTGTGTATGCCATTGGCTCAAAATGTCTCGGCCACCATACAGATCAAATTTAATTGCTTTCATTTTAGATTTCTTTTTCCCCTTGGACTTTCTTTTGTTTTTGATTGTTCCCTTTTCTGTGTTTCTTTCACCTGCTTTTGTTACCATTGTTGTGTCTTGTTTTTAATATCAGACTTTTTTTTAAAACTTGGCAGTACTTCATATAAACCTTAACCTCTTCCCTCCTCTGCACACATCCATTTCCTGCCACGATCTTATATTTGCGCAAACAAATGAACTAAACTAACAAACTAAATGAAAAACAGGCAGAGAAAAAAAGTGGAGATGAGAAAGAATAGCAGTTCATTTCTTTTTCTCTCCTCTCCTCTCAAACAGTCCAGGCATCACAGTTTCAAATACCAGCATAGTGCTCTCTCTCTTTCCATCACTCTGTCACCACTAATTCAGTTAATGTTGTCTGAGAGGAAGTGTGACGCCTCAGATACCTCCATTACATCACCAATGGAGATTACACTGTGAAAATTAACAACATGGGTCACAATGTGCACTCACACACATTTCCAGACCAAATTCTTTTCAAGTCTCTTTTTTTGTGTCCCATATGGACCGATGTGTTTCATGTTTTTAGTAGTTTTAGCAAGAATTGGTTTGGAATAAATAGAAGAGGGTTAGAGCAGCAACCAGAAAAAATAAAGAAAGAAAGAAGGCTTCCTACCTTCCTATGTATCCTGTAATGGTAACACCGTATACAGTTATTATCTCTGGGGAGTGCAATGCAAAAAACTGAAATGACCGTCACAAACTATCTGCCACATAGGATACAGTAGGAAAAAAATAAAACAAAAAGTAGTTGCCAGATGTTTTTGCATATTCTGTTACAAAGCAGTAGTTAGTTCATTCTTAAGCCTAAAAAAAGAAGCATGAGCAAAGAAGCATACCATATGATAAAAAAGCCGCTTTAACTCTAAGACCCACCAGCATTTTTGTCAATTTTAGGAGAATGGAGGGTCTTTTTGAGGAGATAGCAGGTCAACACTAAATGCCACACAGAACTGGTATACATCATCTGAAAGCTGGGAACCTGAATATTAATTTGAGATGCAGCTCAGCACTGTCTATGACAGTTTAGTGTGTGGGGCTTAGAAAATAATAATGGAAGTACATGATGGCCATTCCCATGCTCAATTATATGTTATAAGTTGTTGCAGCAATTTCTCGTACAGATTTGGTGCTAAATATGAGCTTTTTTTTTTACAACTCGAGAACTGATGAAAATGTTTGAAAATCCCCTCATATATATTACATTTAGACACCAAGACCTTGAGAGACACATGCTGTGAATTGGTATCAAGAAGTTTTGACCTTTGGAGATTTCTGCAAGAAGTCCGTTTTTATGCAATTGGATGGCGAGCACCTCTATTTTGGAAACTGCTGAGAAACCCTGCTATTGTCAGTATCCCTATGAGAGCAATACATCCTCTGAATGCTACACGTCTCTAGTTTGGCTGGTCTCAGAGGGTTAAAGCTGCCTGAGAGAGCAGATAATTTCCAAAACAAGCCCAGAGATACATACCCCTCAATTATTATCACTTTACAATAAAGTTATGATGGACATATGAACAAATAACTTCCTGTTTACACAACTGGCAATGCAAAAAAAGCCTACATTTGGTGTCTCTTTCTGCCACCTGATGAATGTACATTCAGTATTTTCTTTGGTTTTAGCTCTGGTTTGGTCTCCACCAACTCCTGAAGAGAATATTGTTTTTAGCTGCTAGCTTTATGACTTAGCTAGTTGCTAACTTTATCCGTTGCTCTTTGCTGCTGTGGAAAGGCTTACAGTGGGTTTATCGGATCTTTAGCTGAGCTGGGAAATGTTGATGACTGCACAAGACGAAAAGGCTTTGTACTGTTACAGATTTGCGTTATAATTTCTTGTGGGTCAGTAGAAATGGACATCCACCTGGTAGCCTACATTCCTGCCAGAACAACTGGTTCACACACATCTGGCTGTGTGTGTTTGTCGTAAGAGTTAACGCCTCTACTGCACCCTACTACTTCATGTGTGTGTTGCTGTGTGTCCCAGTGTCTTTACTGGACCGATTCTTTCTCCCTATATCTGCCATTAGACCCTGCCATTGTCTGTGTCTTAGCTGTGAGCTTTAATCTAATGAAGTGTGTGTGTGTTTGTGCACGTGTGTTTTTTGTGTGTCCATGTGTGTGTGCGCAAATCAATAGTGATATATAATTCACTGCATCCCGGCCCCACCACTCTTTATACCCACACATACTGCCTATTTAATATTGCATGAGGACACACACACATACAGATGTGGGGGCAGGGGGAAGGAATATATGTGTGCGTGTGTGTGTGTGTGTGTGTGTGTGTGTGCGTGCCCCCCTTAGGATCGTAAAAGAGGGTCTTTTACGCCCCTCTAACCTCCTCTCCCTACGTGATCTGAGTGCAGTTTTAGCTCTTTAAACTTCCCTCTTTTTTCGTTTCCGTCACTTTTTCCATCTTTCTCCGTCTTTTTTCATTTTTCCCTCTTTCTCGCTTTCTTTTCTAATCTTTGTTTTTCTCCTTCTTTCCTGTATCTATATTCGTCTCCCTCTCTCTCTCTCTCTGTATTGTTTTGAACCCTTACCCCTGGGGTCTTCACATTCACTCTTTTTCTGTGTGAATAAATAAGAATTCATCTCCACATTTAAATAGCTTCAGGGTTTCCGGGACACACACACTCACATACACACACACTCCTCAGTCGTGTTTATAAATCATTAGAGTCTGGGGTCACAAGGGGTCACATCTCTCTCTCTGGCCACCGTGCTCCATCCTGATTGGTTGTTGACACTGCGGGCCACTCAGCATGCCTGTTAGCTTAGCTGTGCTTTTACCCTCACCTTGCCTCCAGTGTGTGTTTGTGTATGCTGAATTATTTAACAGTTACTGCCTCTGTTTATGTATTTCCATATGTGGATGTGTGCGTACATGTGTGTGTGCAGGAAAAAGCTCAAAGACTCACAATGCCCCCCTGTCCTCCTCCTCCTATTTGTTAGCTTAGAGTTTCATCACATTGAAACGTACTTTATTCCCGTTTGCACACACACATACAAATATGTGCACAAACACACACTTTCTCCTCATCTTTCGGGCATTCATATTTCATATCCTTATGACTCTCTATGAGTTGCTTCAGTGTGTTTTATTGCAACATGAAAGAGCTGCTCCATAAACATGTTAATGGCTTTGATCACATAATGAGCTGAACAAATAGGAAACAACAGCGAGATTAAACAGAGAAGGATAAAAAAAAAAACTGTATGCACACTGCCTGTACAATCTTGGTTTGTCTGAGTGGGAGCTAATTATTACGCTCTGCCATTCTTAACACACACACACACTCACACATGATATTTGTCATGATAACATCCACCCATGACAGAGAACAAAAGGGAATGAAGGCTCTAATTAAATTGGGTCATGTGTTTTTAAATTATTAATTGTTTTTCTTTGTTTAATTGATTGCAAGGGAAAGAAAGAAAGAAAGAAAGAAAGAAAGAAAGACAGACAGAAAGAAAGAAGGGGAGCACTCATAAATCTTTTCAACAACCTGTGGTTTTTCACAGAGAAGACATTTTGACACATCACAGTCAGAAAAACAAAGGTGTAAATAAGAAGGTGTAAATGATCAAATTAATGATGGCTGGGTTCCATTTAGCTGCTTCAGTCTCAGGGTCCTGATGTTGTGAATGCTGGCTCACTGTCACTCTGTCATGACTTACTGGGACACTTAAATAAAACAGAGCCATTGTTAATATTATTATTAACATCTGTGCTTTATATGACAGGTCATAGTGTGTGCTGTAGAGAAAAGGGAGACAGCTGAGTAGATGTTTTTTTGTTTGATGAAATGCAATAACTTAATGGTTCTGATGTTGTTTATTTACCAAACAAAGACTTAAGTGTATTAGCTCTGATTGATACTGTCTGTCCTGGCTTTGCGATCCATTCTGCACATGTGCAACTCTCAACAGAGACGAGAAGGAGGCGAGGTGACTCACTCGTTAGCTACTTCAGTCATCAGCCCATCAAAAAACAGTGTGTTTAATTCAGACTTTTTAATGTTTTAATCTTTAGGAAATTAAAAAACTGGACTATTGACCAAATTTGATTTTGATATTCAATGTGTCCGGTTTGTGTGACCAGGAAGATACTGACTTCTTTGTGTTTTGCATTTGATAAACTTGCAGCAAATACACTTGGATGATGGTGATACCTGATTTAATGAAAGGGATATGAGCTTGAACATCAGCATAAGTTTTTTTTCAATGAAGTAGTATGAGAAATAAAATATCAGGCTCAATTTGCAGAACATCCAATGGCACACAGAAAAAAATGAACTGTTAATTGTTAATTCATCAGACAAATATAAAACTGCTCGGTGTATTCATGGCAAAATTACACTTCTTGTTTCTTGTAAAAGTTTATCTGTTCATATTCATATCACTTACTTCATCAGACTGCATCCAGAAGACGTTAAAAGTCTGGATTTGACCTTAGGACGAATCAGGCACTGACAGACAGATCCAGAGTCTGTTGTGTGTGTACAACTGTTGGTTGGGTCCCACAGTAAAGGCCCTGTGACACCCTCTTGCAGTTGGTGTAGACAAACGACACCATGTACAAAATGATTGTTGACTGTTGTCCCAAGAGAAATCACACCATCAGTCATTTCAGCCCTAAAACATTTGTTCTAGTTAAATTACCAAAGCCCTGTGGTGGCTGTAGTAGCTGTGACAGGAGCAGAGAAAGAGGTCGGGTGACTGAATTATAGAAAACCGCTTTTCAATTTTGGTTTCCAACCAACATTTAGCGTTGGTTTCTTTTAACCTCGACCACAATCCTCCCATAACCTTAACCACGTTGTTATTGTTGTAACCATGGCAACGATGGTTCCCCTTAACCTTAACAAGGTGGTCATTTGAAGCCAAACCACAATGTTTTTCTTTAACCTAAACTAAGTACTTTCTTTAACATGAGCCATGATCTTTCCACCAACCTAACCATGTTGTTTGTGACAGACTTAAGTAATGTTCTGCCAATAGGTGCGTCAGATCAGAAAACGCATGTTTGTGTTGCTATAGATGGAAGTTACAATGTATTTTGTCAATTAATTTACGCCTTGTTGATAGTTATAGTTGGTGTGCACAACTCAATCCGCCATGAAGATAAAAGACTTGCAGCTTCCAATTCACACCAGCAATCACCACTGCTACATGTCTCAAAATTAGTATGAAAACACCTTTGTTTCCCGCCACAAATGGTCGGGAAACAATCAAAAGTCTTCTCTTTAGTCTTAAGATAAATATGTAGGGAGTGATCTCTCTATTTTCTTTTTCATTTTCCACTTCTTCAACCAAGAGACACTGTGTCTCTGCTGTGTGTGCAGTAAAACACTGACAATGATCTGTTATAAATCTAAATCTGAACGAGAGCTGCCAATCATATTAGCAGTGTGAGATAATCAGAGTCACATTTTAAAATTAGAATCAATATGACTTGCAGGTGATGATGTAGCACTGCCTATGAAAACTTGTCTGTTACTTTAGATGTAAAGGCGAATTAACACAAAGCGAGGAGAGGAGAGATAAGTGGAGGAGTGCAGATTTGTTTCTATTTTCATCATTATCCAGTCGTCTGTACTCCTCCTGAGTGGAGCTCCTTGTTTAGGAGTTCTGGCTTGTTTTGTAGTCAGAGCGTCTCTTTTCTTCTTGTTTCTCTTCTTCTTCTTCTTCTTTTTTTTTTTTTTTGGTGTTTTTGTCGTGTGTCTTCCTTGTACTTCTTCTCCTGTGTTCTTGATCTGTGAGGTGTTGTGAGTTGTTTTGTCTGGTTAATTACCTACACCCCAGTTGGGAGGTGAGTGCTTGACAGTTGTCAGCGCTAAGCGTGTGTTTGTGTGCTTGTGCGCACCCGTGTGTGTGTGTGTGTGTGTAAGAAAGAGAGAAGGAATGAGGTGTAAGTCTGATTGTATTGCAAGACCTCACTTATGTGACAGCATGTAGACATGATGGCTTTGCTGTCGTTCAGGTACTAGTCAATGCTGCTGTCTCTCTCTCTCTATCTCTCTCTCACACACACACACACACACACACACACACGGTGAGGAGTCTCCCATTGTACTCCGTCTCTTGCTGTCACTTTCTGTGGAGGTAGTATTTCTTTGATCACAGCAGCGACACTGATTAAAAGGAATGATGCCTGTCGTGAAGACAGCTGTATTCATAAGACTAAAGGGGGACAAGGTAGCATTTCTTTCTCTCTCTCTCTGTCTCTCTCTCTCTCTCTCTCACACACACACAGACACACACATATTTTCTTCATTTCTCTCTTCCTTTTCCTCCTTCCTTTCACTCTCTGTTTTTAAATACTCGCCTTATTGTCAACTTAATTTCTCTATAGTGTTAGTGACGCAGCCCACTGATTCAGTATTCACTGGTATGTATGTGAGCATGTTGGCATGTGTGTGTGTGCATGTATATGTGTGTATGTCTGTATGCTAAGCGGTGTGCCAGATCAGGTAGTTTTGAACAGGACAGCAGAACCTGTCTCTTTCCTCCCCTTCATCTCTCTTTAACAAGTTCATTTATTCATGAGTGTGAACACACACACACACACACACACACACACACACACACACACACTTTGGTTGGGTGGCAGGACGATAGACTGTTGGCAGATGAAAGAGAGAGTTCCTGAGCTGTTGTTAAATAGTCTGTCAGCATCACACACACACACACACACACACACACACACACACACACACACACTATCACATACTCTTGAATTGAAAGTTGGTGGTGGGGGGGAAAAATGAGCCATTTTGTTTTCAGATTTATAGATTTTAATTATTAAAAATTTAAAAGGGAGAAAATAATAAGCATTAATTATTCATAAACAGCATGTTAATTGGTTCTTGAATATTCAAAACAAAACAAGTCCATGAATATTCAGACGTATAAAGAGAGGATTAGAGAGCACAAATGAAGAAAAAGCTGCTCTTCTAATGAGAGGAGAGGAGAGGAAAGAAATGTGATAGGTGTGCTGGAGGAGTGAGAGGAGAAGAGCAAAGGAGGAGAGGAGGACAGGGTGAGAGAAAATGAGTAAGGAGGGGAGGAGGTAGTTTGGAGAAGAGAAAATGAGATGAGGAAACAGCGACGGTGAGGAGAGAGGAGCAAAAAAGGGAAAACAGTGAGAGAGTCAGGGGGGTCTTTTGTGTTTTCACCATGATGGATGACAGTGTTGACTAAACGAGCTAAATTAGAAGCTTTTTCCTGCAACTCTGTTGAAATATTATTAACACGCAGCAACTTTAGTGAAACATATGATTCAGCTGCACATAATGACCTTGGCTATTGATTTGGGAATAGAGGGAGCGGCGGTGTTTTTGTACCAGGAGAGTGGGGGGTGCATCACATGGTCTGTTGCAATGCAGGTTATATTGTGTCATTAAAACATTAACTCCTGAAATGCCTTAATATACACCCTCTCCCACACACACACACATATACACACACAAATTTAATAGCTTTAATTAGCCGGGCATGTGTCCAGTCTTGTAATTAGCTAATAACAGCAACATGGATGTGGTTAATTAGTGGTAGGAGGTGCTTGTGAATTAGAAAGCCAACGACACCATTACTGGACCTGCTGCAGAAACAACACTGCGAGCTGAGAGTACATACACAAAATGATGCTTTTTAAAAATCTGGAAGAAGGTGTCTCAGCAGTGTTGTTTAATGCTGGAAGTCTGTGTTATTAATTGCACATTTATCAGAAGTAATATTGTGAGTTCACTATCTAATCACCCACACTCTCTGTCTCCTCTTTTTCATGCTCCTTCCTGTTCGTCCTGCTGTGATATCCACAAAGGTAAGAGAAGTGTGCTGTTTGTTTTACACTCTGTGTCTTTAAAGGGACATTACATCATTTCAGCCTAATCTCTCATTACACATGAAAAGGAAGAGATTATCTGAAGAGCTTGTCATCTTTCTTCTCTTCCTCCTCCTCTCTCCTCTCTCCTCCTCCTCATCCTCCACTTAATTGGTGCCCCATCAACCCGTTAATCAAATTACTTCTGAACCAAAATTGACAGTTTTCATTAATTATAAAGGATTATTCTAATTGCAATTCAAATTTATTCATTTGCAACAGACGGCGCTCAGTAATATTTCAGTGAATTAGCATATTAAATGGAGTGGTTCGTACATTAGTTATGGTAATGAATGCATATTTCCTTATTTGGACCGGGTGAGCCATATGCGTGCCACGCGGGCAGTGTATGTGTGTGTTTGTGTGTGTTTGTGTGTGTGTACGTGCACAGGTGAGGAACCTGGACAGCGTTTAATTTGTTTGACAAACGTAGCGGGAGTTAAATCCTCCAGCCTGCCCCATACATCTCCCTCGCCTTCTCTTTTTTTCTCCCCCTGTTTCTTTCTGTGCTCTCACTGCTTTCCTCTTCCTGTTAAGGTCACAAATAAACCTTAAGGTTGCTGTCCTCCAAAAGTAAACCTTTAAGAGTGAGACCTTTCAAACCACTTGATATATCCGTCTTTTTCTTCCTTTCATTAGTTTTCAGTTATGGGTTTTTGTGGAAAGAAAAAAACGGCAAAAATCCATTGTATCATGCCTCTGTTGGGGATGACTGAAAGAAAATTAGATCAATCATCGCTTCCCCTTTTCAGTATTGCATGAGGACTACTGGGTAGCGTCTTGGATGTCCAGCATACCAATCTGTTTCACTCTCTGCATCTCTGTCTGAGGAGACTCAGGGGCAGAATAAAAAAGAAACCAGATGCAAACCATTTATAGCAGTTAGAGTTAAAGGGGCAACCCGAGTGAACAGTCGGTGTCCAGATCGGACCAGAGCAGAAGAAGGAGTGTGTTTTTCTAAATATTTCATTACACAAGGATGTTGTGACTAAATAAGGCATCATCCCTCTATGGAGTACACACATAGTCCCTAAGCGTAATGCACACATGCACACAAATGGATGCAGCTGCAGAGAGATACACACACTGACACTCAGATACATGCTTGAATACAATATCTTTAATTTACAGTACATCTGTGTGTTTTGTTTGCATGTTTTTCTTTTATGCTGTTTTTCTGCATTATTCACTTTGTAAATGAATAGATAGTACACACCCACAAGCCCTCATATGTCAATGACCAAGGGGGTCATTTATTATTGCCGTCTGAAATGACCCTTTTGACTGTCACAAGAATGGATTTATATGACTATTTTCTGGTTTCATTCCCAACTTGTCAAATACTGATGCTTGGTCAGTTGTGTCACACACAGAGGCACCCTTTAGTGGCAGTATGAGACACAGCAAGTGGCGAAAGTCTATATAGGATGGACGGAAGGGGAGGTAGATGGGTCAAACTCCAGACTTTTTCCAGGAGACTGCTGTCCGTTTCCCAAGTTGTTTTAATATAATGTAGTGTGTTAGTATATGTAGCATACTCCACTAGTGATGTATGTCATGTGACGTTACATTACGTTTATAACAATTGCACTTATTTTAAGACAAACCATGATTTTTTTTCTTAAATTAACCACAGGTTTTTGTTGCCTAAACCTAAGGATGTAAACCTAAAAACGATTTTTTAGCCTACATTCTAAGTTTATTTTAAAAACAGACTGCATGCATTTACCGACTGGAAACTGTACTTTTTCTGTGAAAAGGGAAGTTTATTTTGAAAAGACAAAACGCATGTAACGAGAGTAAATTGACCCGCCGTCCCAGATCATCCAATACCGACGCTAGAGGGGTCCCTAGAGTGTCATAGTTTGATGTTTAGGGCCACTGACCAAGCCGAGATGGGCATGAGAATGTGTTGTTGTCTGATCCCTAATGCTTAGTCCATGCATCCACAACTACTCAGTTAAAGATCGTGGTCATGGTTAAAAGAAACCACCATTGATAGCTGGTAGGGGACAACATGTGAACACTGCTCTCCAGTCAGTGCTCGAACCCCAAGAGGTTTTACGGCGCAACGACAACTTGATAATACTTGCACTTGATAATACTAGCTGAAGGGAGTAGAAACAGCATGCAGAAAGAAAGAGTCAGATACGGCAAGAGAGGAGCAAGTAAATCTAACACACACATCATGTCTCTGAATGGAGAAGAGCCTTATAAATCGGTCCCTCCAAGGTGTTGCAATCTCAACAATTAACACAAATTCAGCCAGTCACTGTGAATTATGTGCAACCATGCAATTTTGTCCAATAACCACAACTTTAACACACATTTAAAATAGGTAAAATCTTACTCCATTGTAGAGCTGCACACAGCATATTGATCTGCTTGGCCTCTCCTTGCCCTGCTCTCTGTTTCTTCTGCTGCACAAACACAGTGACAGGCATAACTGCTAGCATCACATGGTTAATGCTACCCAACATTTATTAACATGTTTAATGACATAGTCATTTCGGTATCAGTGTGAGATTGTTGGGACTGTTAAACAGCTTAGTGTTGGATGTTAGCCGCTGCTGCTGTGGTAATTTTTGCTAATTGTGCAGAGAGAGCAAAAGGAGAGCGATTCATGGAGATTGTTCGTCAGCGCTGCTTCCCATCCTTTCCCCCCAAACACTGAATGCTTATAATAATAGACTCCGAATCTGAGACAGTATCGCAACTATTTTTGCAATTTTTACTTGCCCCCCCCCCCCCAAATGTCATTGCAAAAGAACAGCTAAAAACATTGCAACATTCAGCCCAAGTTTGGCATTTCAGGCTGCAACAATCCCAAAAACAACCCACGAAATTCTGGAGGGACTGATAATCAGCATCATTACAACTGAGAAATTCCCTTTGCAGCTTGTGTGTGTGTGAGAGAGAAAGAGAGAGAGAGAAAGTGCATGTGAGTGTGTGATGTTGGTGATTTCTCAGGCAGTGAGCCTGTGTGTGCATGTCTGTGTGTGTGTGTGGGCAAGTGCATATGGATGTGTGATGTAGGTGATCTCACAGGCAGTGATCCTGTGTGTGTGTGTGTGTGTGTGTGTGTGTGAGAGAGAGTTTGAGTGAGTGACTGATGGAGAGAGGAGGAGACAGGAGGAGAGAGGAGGAAGAGGTTCCTGTCAATATCACTTCCTTCATCACTCCCGTCCTCTCCTCTCTTCCTTTTCTTTTCCCCCACCCAACATGAATTATTTGTAACACCAATGACAAAGGAACACACACACACACACACACACACACACATGGAAAACCCTACTAGTTTAGTTTATCTGTTGTCTTGTTACCATGTAATCACCAAGATTGTGTGAGTGCGTCTGTGTTTGTGAGGGCACTTGGAGTAATGGGTGTGTGTGTGTGGATGCATGCGTGTGTTTGGTAGTGGTGATAAAGTGTGTGTGTGCGTGTGTGTGCCTGTGTGAGAGCAACAGAGAGAAGTAAAAAGGAGAGCGAGCCTGAGCTTTAGATCGATTTGAGGTAAGCTCTGTGTGTGTGTGTGTGTGTGTGTGTGTGTGTACATGTTTGGCCTAGAGCGAGCGATCCTTTAGCTGCTCACCCTTCACTCACTCCCCCCTCCTCCCTGCCCAATCCCCCCCCCCCCTCCTCTGTCCCTCCTTCCACCTCTTCTCTCCTTTTTTCTTCGCCCCCCCTCCCAAATCAATCTCTCTCATCTATAATTCAACAGTTTGCCTTCAGCCTTTAAAATATACACCACAGTAACCTCCTCCTTCCTTCGCAGTCTGTCTAGCCCCTCATCTCTGCCCTCATCTCCTCACTGTTCTCCCCCTGCGATGAGTAAGACCTCTGACAGTATTTGTCTTGAAGGTGATCATGTTATAATTTAATATTATCATGGCCCCAAACTGTAGAGAGGCATCACAGTGTTGACATCTTATTAAGGGCCATTGTGTCTGATGTGACTCCTGGTCAGCAGCTTCACTATTGTTTAAGTATTTAGCAAAATTCTTTACATTAAAGGCCAATTCATCTGCGTACAAGTAAACCTGACAGTGAATCTGTGGGTTTATTATACATGTACAACATCACTAAGTTGACATTTTGCAGATTTTTCCATTAGCCTGTCGGTGCTGTCTCTTGAATGCCTGCTGCTCACAGTCTGGCACCTGGTCACTACCTTTTTTTTTTTAAGTCCTGACCTCACCTGAGTGCTGTGGGGCTACATGCCCATAAATGTTCTGAACACAGAAAAGAAAACACTGTCAGAGGGCAGAGTCTCTGCAGATTAACACTCTGCCTCACACTTCTAGCAACCCGGTCCACTCTGAAGTCGTCCAAATCCAGTGCTTGGGCAGTGACTTGCAGCGTCAGACACAAAAAAAGCCATCCTTTGACGTCAGCATGATACACGGCCAGTCGGCATTATTGTTTAACTGCACTCGACGGTGTCAGGGGGAAACGCGGCAGGAAAAGGACAAAAGTTAAGGCGTTGAAAGTCCGAGTAGGGCAGGTGGGAGAGGTGGTGGATGGGTCCAACAAACACAGAGTTTCACCCGGGAGAGCAGCGTTCATGTCCTGTAAGATAATCAAGCCAACCATGTGTTAGTTGTTGAAGAAAAAAAGGTCTATTTGCAGTGTTGTACTGATGTAGTGCCTTTATTTTGAAAGAGACTGTGTGTAAATGGTATATCTCCTATGACAACAGAAAACAGAAGTGTATTTTAAAAGAAGACAATGCAAGTAACAGGCAGAACGTCAACAACCAACACACCCAGGGTACCTTTCACGTCATATGTGGACATGGAAAGTCCATGACCAAACGTTGATATGTGACGAGGTTGTGAATGTGTTGTTTCTGGTGGGTCATAGCTGATGACTGAGAGGGATTACTTCTGTATTAGTTTATACATAATTCTTTAGGAAAATCCTGCATAGTATATGTTAACTATAACACATAAAAATTCCCTCTTACTAAAATTTGGTGCTTATTTTCATAGTTTCTGCCATTAATCCGTGATATAACGAGTGATATGAACTGCACTGAAGATAATACTCACAGAGTTATCTGCTGAAATCTGAGAATGCAGCAACATCACCAAAAAGAAATCTGATGAGTCAAGAAACACACAGCCGGACTATGAGACAGGTTTTAAACAAACCCAGGTTAGCTGGATGTATGGACTGAATTCTAAATTTGAGCAAGAAAGCAGTAATTGCTGTAGTTGTGTACACAGTTTATTGGGCAATGTTACTTCCAAATACAGTGGTGTAGATAAACTAGCTTGTGTCTGATTGTCTGATTGTCCATGCTTCTTTCTCTGTTGGCCAAAACTACAAAAAAGGCCTCAGTTGTAATAGGTGGTTATTATTCTTAGCAGGAAAGTGGTTGTTATCATTATTTCTTTCCAATTTCAGTTCCTGTACATCAGTATGTTGGCATTAGATACACAAATTAATAATCATGTGAACTCATCAGACCATATCTTTGTCTATAAATGTACTGATGATCCCTCACCCTGTACACATGCTGCTTGTGGTCCATAGATAATGACTGTGTGTCACTCTGAGCGACACTGAGCTGCCATGTCACAAACTGATGACATCAGTGTCACCGTTACATGTAGCAATGATGTAATGACACTTGTACAGGTCCATACCCGTGCTGAACAAGTAGACTGTGCAGGTTATTAACACTCACTTTATCTCAGCCCTGGCAGACGGTACAAGGCCCCTCATAGACATCACACAGACTGGCTATCACCACCCTGGCCTCCTCTGTCATTTAAATATGCAGAGATGACAACAATGACAGCATTAATAGTAATGATAGCAATATGAAGCTAAGCCCTCATCATCATCACCATTAGCATATCTCCTGGGAGATGAGCGGTGATTGACAGCTAGCTGGGTGTTTTTTGGGCTGCAGCTCAGCTATCAATTACCTCTGTGCATATCAACCATCATTATGTAAAATAACTCCGCTTCGCTCGGCTCTGCTCAATTCTCTTAAGTCTTGTTCCCTCGCATAACTCTCTTTCCCTCTCCCATGCATTTCCTCCCTCCCTCCTCCCTCCCTCCCTCCTTCCCTCCAATGCTGCCTTTTTTCTTTCTTTTTGCACTCCATTTCGCTCCCGACCACTCGCCCCCCTTTTACTCGCACTTTCTCCTATGTGTCTACGTTTCTTATTCTCTCCTCTCCTCTTCCCCGCTCTTCTCACGCTTCCGTTACTTTCAGCATTGCTCATGCATGGCTCTGAGTGTGTGCATGTGGATGCCTTCCTAGGTCCTTTTTTTTTTTTTTTTTTGCAAATGGCAGCATGTTTTCAGCCGCTAAAGTTACTTTTTACAGGAAAAGTTCTGGTGCATCTCAAGCATAAAAGAAAACCGATGGTCAGTCTGGAAACACATCACTCCTTTTTCATTCATCTCAGTTTGTTACATAACATTTATTGTGAGGTTTTGTTGTCCTATGGCTGTTAGTTTGATAAACTGTGTGTTTTAAGAGCTGAAATAGTTGGTCAACTGACATTATTGGTATTAATATTTGATTTATGAGTCATTTTTAAAGCAAAAACGCCAAACATTTGCTGTTTCCTGCTTCTCAAATGTGAGGATTTGCTGCTTTTCTCTACATTTTGGACTGTTGTTCAGACAAAACAAGTAATTTGAAGGTGTTATCTTCAGCTCTGGGAATACGTGTGTTTACTCTTTTCTGACATTTAATTAACCAAACAATTCATTAATTAACCAGGAAAAAAATCAGCAGATAAATCGGTAATGAAAATAATCATCAGTTGCAGCCCTATGTGCTTGAAAGACAATTAATTAAAGCTTATACATCATACAATGGAGTGTTTATACAGATTATCAGCTCTCAGTTTGGCTGTGGCACTGAAGTTTCCATGTTATGCAAGACTTGGTGAAACTCATATTATTGAACCAAGACTAAAGTGTATTTCCAGTTATCTTTCCAAGTAAAATGAATTCATCTTCCTCATCAGATTCCTTCTCATCTCTGTGCTACTTTCTGTCATTTTAATCTCCCTGATCCTTTTAAAAACACCTTGTCAGCTTATAAATTAGTTTTAAACACACCTCTGGCCTGCAACTCTTCATCTGATACACAAACCACAACAAACCCAACTTCTTCTTGTTTAAAGGCAGGACTGTTGATTACTGGGACTGTCCCTGTACTGTAGTTCAGCATGAGCATCAGCAAGCATTATCTCTGCTGAAGTGCTCTTGAACAAGAAACTACAAAGGCAAAGGGAAAAAAACAAGCATTTCCTCCACAGGAAGCAATACATTATCACATTATTATTGCGATAACAGCCGAATAGAGGGCGTAATAGTATTTCATATCCTTGTTTTTTCCACTGCATGACTTCTCAGATAGCAGGCACGGGGCCCAGCAATGCTATCTGATGTCATCACATTAAACAATAACAAGCACTCAGTGTAAACAGGAAACAGGAAGTTGAGAGGGAAACTCTCAAATATTAGCTAGATTGGCTATATGAAATGACAGAGTAGAGATAAAAAATGAGTTTGACTGAAACGGTGTTGTAGTTGTATTGTGTCTCTTTGAGGTAGTTTATTGTATTTTTGGTTTGTTTGTGTCTCTCTCTGGGTTTTTTTGTGCGTCTCTTTGAGGTAATTTTGTGTCTCTTTGAGGTATTTTTGTGTCTCTTCAAGTTTATTTTGTGTCTTTTTTGTCATTTAGTGTCTTTTTTGTTAATTTTTATCAGTTGTTTTGCTCTTTTTTGTAGTTAGTTTGCGTGCCTTTGCAGTTCCTTTGCATCTTTTTGTTGTCTTTCTGTGTTTCTCTGTAGTTGTTTTGTGTCTCTTTGCAGTCTTTTTGTGTCCTTTTTTGTCTGTTTCCTAAGGCTTCCTGGTTGGTACGTGTTAATTTGAGTGACATTTTGCAGGTGAAGGCCAGGAGGGTTCCTGACGCTTTGGGCCCTGTGCCTGTAGACCTGTTCAGTAATCTATCCATGTGTATAGGCTACGATATAAATCATTATATTCGAATGCAGCTCTTCTCCAGAGTTACTTACAGTATTTTCAATGATATTCAAATATGTCTTGAATCATATTCACACGTTGTTTGCAAACAGGCTTCCTCGTCGTGCAGACTGGTGTTATTTTGTAAAGCGTGCAGCCAGTAACTGATCAGTTACTGGCAGTTACGATAGGTACACACACGCATTAGCAAGTTGTTTAACACACATGCACGTAGAGGAAGATAGTGAATATCATCATTCTGTCAGAAAGCTCTGCCAAGAAACTTGGCAGGCAGGTGAAATAAGACATCTAAAGGAAGCAGGGAGACAGAGAAGAGACAGAGGAGGCAGGAGCAGCAAAAGCACTGATCTGTTGTTCAGTTTGTCTGCACTAACTGACTGCAATTTCTCCACCTGTCAGCAACAACTCACCAGAATGCTGTGTGTGAGTGTTTGTGTGTATGTGTGATATTTTGTTTTTTCTCTTCCAAGGCGGCATCGTTATTCTTGGCTCAGTAGAATAGCGAGTCTTTAGGGAATAAAACGGACACAGACATTCAGTCTTAGACACTCTCACTCTTTACACACACACACATACACACACACACACACTCACACAAAGCTGGAATTCCCCCGGATGTCACCCTTGCCCTGTTGTCATTGTAACTGTTTAAATGACAGGAGGGTGGTCAAAACAAACTCCCACAATCCTCATCATTCTCTCCTCCATTTGTTTCTCCCTCACACACTCTCCATATCCCCCTCCTCTCCTGCGCTGTGTTTCTCTAGCTCTACAGCCCATCGCCCTCTCCATCCCCTCGCTCTGTCACTTCCTGTCTCTCTCTTCAGGTCTGTGTTAGCCCTATATATTAAATATTAATGTCAGTTGTGCTCTGAGCCATAATTGCCATCTCAGCCTCTGAATAATGGATGTAACCGTGCCGTTCACTACTAGGCTACACTATGGCTAACAGGCCAAAAAAACAGCATCCAGCCATGGTTTGTTACATTACTGTGGATTGCAGGCTAAATAAGACTAGCATCATAGTATGGCTGATTACATTATCATGGCTAACAGTAACAACAGTAGCTACAAAAATGACGCAATGGTTGACTCCATCATCATCTTTTAAAAGAAGAGAAAAACTTGCATTGTAATGAATGGTGTCACAGCTTTACTGCAGCAGGAAGCAAATGACAGGCGAACAAAGGCACAAACTAGCAGGTGAAGTTAATCAACTACATGTAAAACCTAAGGGACGAGAGTCAAAAACCGAGACAGACAGAGAGTGAATATTTGGATATTCATCAGGTGGTCAGAAACACAACCCCAAATCAGTGCTAATGTTGCTCTGTGTCTGCTGGATTTGTAGGTAGGCAATGTTTGCTAACACGTTATCAACCTCATATCAATCAGGAGAGACAGGTGAATGTAGTTTAACACAGAATGTGTGTGAACAGATTAACAGATGATTTGAGCTGATTAGGATTTAATAGAAGTCTTTGGCACTTGGACACCAGGGGGAGATTTCTTTGTGATTGAGGGTCATCTGAGCGGCAGTAACATAAATCCCCCCATGGAGTCCAGACACTGGTGGTGGTGGATGCAGCTCTGAGGCTAATGGCTGATGAGGTGCATGAGGCTGATGAATCTGTGAAGATTAGGCAGCGATGGGGAGGTGGAGGGTGCACAGGACTGCCGCATGAATGAACTACAGGCAGAAAATGAACCATATTTAAAATAAGAAGCAGTAAGATGATCGGCTAAGTTGTGTCGAAGATGTGTCGCTGTGCTATTGGTTAACTGCAAGTTAGTTGTAGAACAACTGATGACTCAATTGACAGCTGCGGATAATGACAGCTAGAAATACTCCTGAGCGTGATTGCAAGGGGTGAATGGCACAATGTATGAGAGATGAATTACAGATCTAAGCATGAAAAGTCTCCAGACTAAATTTTCACCAGAGCTTCATAAGGTGATGATACAGGACCAGTGGCCCCACCAAGGGGTGACAAGGCGGGGCCACAGTCACCCTGCTTTAGTTGCTTGTCCCGTAACTGGTGATTGGAGACCTCTCTGTAGTGTTTTTGAACTTAGGTAGGCTTGTTCCCAGTAAAGTTCTAGTTCTTTACAATAGGATTGGGCCGTTGGACAATGCCACTGATGGCTCTCGGCCTACACCAACACTGAGGTGCAGGTTTAAGATGCCGCTAATGGCGTTCATTATGTGCTTAAAAAGTAACAATTCAGATTTATCTACCAGATGAACTGTAGGCTGCCACATGGGCAAAGTGGCACACTTTTTAGCAACCAAGTTTGCTGCTGCCATCGTGAAGATCTGCCACTGTCACTGATCAATATCAGCTCACATATGCTGGGCTGATTGTTGTTGTTTTTTATTATTATTATTTACTGGTTACATTTTATAAAAACCATGGATTCCGGTAGGTGGGTCAAAAAGTGGCAAAGCAGCGCTCCCTGTAGTTATTAATTTTGCAGCCTAGAAAACAGTGCCTAGTCCTTATTGTCTCTGTCCTTGTCTCAGTCCTGACAGTCCTGTAATGCACCAAGTTGGCAGTTTGTGGGTCCGGCTCAGGTGGCTGATTTACACATGTTTTGCATCAGGAGTGGCTGTGGATTGGAAGATCTTTGGTTCGATCCCCGGCTTCTCCAGTCTGCTTGTTGAAGTATCCTTGGGCAAGATATTGAACCCCAAATTGCTCCTGATGGCTGTTCCAACTTTGTGTGAATGCAAGTGAATGGTTACTGAGTAGCAGGTGGCACCTTGTATGGTGGCCTCGACCACCAGCGCGTAAATGTGTGTGAATGGGTGAATGTTACATGCCGTGTAAATGCACTTTGAGCGGTCAGACAACTAGAAAAGCGCTGTACAAGTGCAGTCCATTAACCATTTATCATGTAACATGTATTTTCAGACACTGGTGGGAAAAAACACACTGTAATAGAAAAGGTGTCAGAGACTGTAAGTTACATATTTAATTAAGCTATTATATTTTGTTGACCATAATACAAATCATTTATGGTTTTCATTTAAAAAACACATACTGACCAGCATCTTAGAATAAGTTGATTGCACTGTTGCAAATACCTTGCTACAGCAGAATGGCTGGTGCTGAGCCACATCTCTAACCTTTTATTGAAAAGGAAAAGGAAACATAAAGATGATTTGGTTAGGGGACTAAAAAGTTAATTACAGCTTCGTTTTTTATTGAACTTTCCCTGTAGTTGCCATGCAAATAGTGAGTTTTAAAAAAAGTTTAATAACATTATTGGCATTAAAAGTTTAATAAAAGTTTAATAACATTATTGAACGTAATCCAAGTTTTTCAAAAAATCCAATATATTCAATATTGACAATCTTGTTTTGCGATAGACTCCGCAGTCACCATGTAAACCGACAACCATGGTGCGTCTTTGGGCCTGCTGGTTAAATGCGTGGACCCTTGTTGCATGTCATACCTTCTCTTTCTCTTCCCATGTTTCTTGTTTGTATGTATACCGTCACAATCTAATAAAAGCAAAATACCAAGAATAATAATCTTGACAAAAGTTTAAAAAGAATTAATAATCTTGTACTTAGTGTTCCTTCTTTCTTCTTACATTGTTTCTTTACATCTTTATTTTTTACCCTCTGCTTACTTTCATTCTTACCCTTGCCTTGCCAGATGGTGTGTGTGTGTGTGTGNTGTGTCAGCGGGGTCAGCTCTCTGAGTGTGGTGCTCACAGTATAGCAAAGGTCAACAGCGCTGTTATCACTTGAACATGATCGGGCCTCGGAGAGAGGGAGCGAGATAGAGAAGAGAGGGGGAGAGTGCTCCCCTCCCCCACAGTCATTCAGACTCTTATAATTGCCCGGTTTAATTGGAGGCCTCTTAACGACCAGTGACTGGACCAGCCAATCAATTCACACAAGGTGTCTGTGTGTGTGTGTGTGTGTGTGTGTGTGTGTGTGCCTGTGTGCGTGTAGCTGCAGGGCCTTTTTGTAGCAGAGTTGATTAGGCCAGATGGGGTCAAGTGAAGGGGGAAGACGAACGCACACATACTGCATTAAAATGTAGAATATGTTCTGTTGGCAATCAATGAGAGAAAACGCTCTCACAGGAAATAGACGGACGGAGTGGAGCAGTAGATGGAAATACAAGAAATAACGAGCGATACTCAGATCATCGGTGAAATAAGCCAATGATAGATGAAAATTATTCGGCTTGTGAATACACTGAGAGGGGGGAAACTGATGTTGTTAAACTGATGGGTCAGATGAGATCATGGTGATGGTTTAAGTAATTTTTTATGGCACCCTTATCTTTGTCAGTGTTGCAGTAACTAGAGACGAGGTCCTTACTTATTCACCTTTGCAGAAATAGGGTAACAGAGACCACAGAGCAGAGAAGCATTACACAAAGCACTACACTTAAAGGAACCCTGTGGAGTTGTTGACCACTATTAGCACCATAGAAGAAAGGTTTAATGAACAGTTCCCTGTACTGTTAATATCTTGTGTTCTAACTGATGACTGTATCTGTATAAAAAGATGGACAACGCATCTCTACTTCCTCTCACTGTACAAAAATGAAGCCAAAATATCTCAAATATGGGCGCTGCCATCTTGTACTGGTGACATCATGTGGAGCCAGAGTCTGCGCAGTAGCGATCTCATCTCTGTATTATAGAGTTCCCACCCATACACATGTCTAAGCAATCGCGAGCACAGCGGCTGGCAAATGAAGCTGTCAATCAAGACGTCAAACCCTTTTTAAAGCACCAAATAACTAATTAAAACCAAACTTGTTAGAAAAATTATATGAACAGAAACAATCTTTGGGATTTTTTTTTTAGTTTGGCCCTTGTCCCATCTGCCAACCTGGAGTGGGCGGGGTTTATGATGTAAGCTTCAGTCTGCAGTAGATGGAAAGCTGTCATGTCATCCAACTTTCTATGATTCTAACAAATACAAGTTTGCGCAGACTGCAGATGGGATGAACAGTTGGTGGCAGTAGTGAGCTGCAAAAAAGCAGCAATGTGCCAGTAAAAGAGAAGCAGAAGAAGCCCTCAAGCTGACGTAAACACTGCAGGTTTCAAATATTCAAAACACTTTTTGTTTTAAAAGGTAAGAAATCCATTCAGCTTTGCTATTTTAGAAATTTAAGGATATATTGATATTGTTTTCTCCTTTGATACTGTTGCAGATACCAATTATCAATCCAAAACCTGTGCTATCACTTTTCCCAGTATTTAATCTGTATACCACACTGTGTGGAACAAATTTGAATAATTTTTTAAATAAAGTAACGTGAAGCCAGGGATTGTTGTGGCACTTAAGAGTCAGCTGCCCGAGACACAGACAATGAATGTTGTGGCCAGTACCTGATTTGCTTAGTAATGTGAGTATTGGTACTGGTGCCCGTCCTGTGTATTGGATCTGTGTATCTGTTTTGTCATTTTATTCTTCCTTATACTTCTACTTCAGTACATTTCAGAAGCATATTGAATTTTATATTGATGTATAGCACCACCAGAACCAGCTAAAACAATGCTGTACTTTAAATGTAACACTGGAATCTGTTTGTCAGATTGAGTCCTAACATTTTGTGCTTCACTTTATATTACTGTGATTCATGGACTTTTTCATGTAAAGAAGTTTTTCTAAAAAAATCTCAACTCTTCTTCCACCCCTGCTTTAGTCTTTTCACATTTCAGCCAGATGAGCAGGGGAGTGTGTGAGCCTCCCAGCCGCCTCCTTTACACAGAGATGTAACAGCGGAGGGTCAGCTGAGGTGGTCATGTTAACGCTATGCTAGTGTTGTGAGAAGGACTAGACAGTGGGAGGTCAGCAGGGGTCACCGTGGCTGTCCTCCACTGTGATAGGCTGTCACCCAGGGGTGAGGGGTCAACATAATTAGGCATTCAGAATCCAAGCGCCGGTGTTCTAACGAAGCCTGAGCTCGTTAACGCAGAGTTTTACACTCAGACCTGCCACTGGGCTGTGCTGCACCGTCACACACGCACATACACTCACATGTGGAGTACATGTTTGCACACACGCACACACATACAAGCGCACACCTCTGCTTTGTTCTGGCGGTCCAGTACAAGGGCTGTCATCTCTTGAACGGTAGAGTTCCAGGCTCTGCCACGAGGGAGTGGAGGTGATGCAGAAAAGTTGAAATTATTTAAGTCTGAAGTGTAACTGTGTGAAAATAAATACAGAGGGTGGACACAATGTGATGAAACCCGATATAATAGCTCTGCAATTTCTGTGGAACTTAGAATATTACTTTTTTGTAGCAACAGAGAGATTTTGATTTTTTAGGTGGTGCTTTATCTATGCCTTGCCTTGGTATACATGGAGGAAATAATGCCTGGCATGTGAAGTTGTGTTGCTTTTATTGTGCTGTGTGTTGTGTTGTAGTCAAGATCACCTAGACCAAGATCAAAGTGTGATTGAGAGAGTGACAAGACCAAGACTTTACAGGGTTGATAGTGACTGAAGACCAAGACCAGACCAGTGCGAGTCCCACATTGCATAACACACCTCCGATTCCCATAAAAACACCCATAGAAATAGTTGTCTCTTCATGCATCTCTTTGCATGCATACTGTATATGTGTGTGTATGTATAAGTGTACCATGACATGGCAGAGGTGAATTTTATGGGAATTTTCCTTTGTTGTCTATGTGCAAACAAATATGAACACTAAGAGGCTGAAATCAACTTAACCATGTTCATTTAATACTCCTTTTTGCACAGGCAATTTAGTGATATCCCTTCATTTGTGGTTTTCACAGGTCTTGAAATAAAATCCAAATTCCTCTTTCTCTGAGACAGAGACAAGACCGAGTTAAAATGCAGTCGATTCCAAGATGAGACCTTCAAAAAGTGGTCTCGAGAACAGTTTCAAGACGAGTATACAACCCTGCTTTTATCGAGCTGTGACAACACACAGATGTAACACAAACCTACACGCAAACATGTGTGTGTCTGTGTTATTTTGCGAGTGTGGCTTGTTGCTTCTGCCAGGCTGGCCAGCTGGCTCACACCAAAACACAACCTGGATGTGTTTGTTAGCTGTTGATGGCCATCTGTGTGTTTGATTTATGCTGTAATATAGATTCATGACATATGGTGCTGTTTCAAACACCCAATGTCAACACAGATCCCCATTTCTTCATGATTTAGCTCAGTGTCAGAGTTAGGAAAGCACCCCTACAGGAAAGATTTGAACATTTGGGCTTTTCACATGTTTAAAGCTGTTTTGAGATTGTTTGTGAATCTTAAGCACGTTAAGATTGTTATGTGAAAATCTAAAGAACAGTTGCAGTAAGCCCTCACGTGCATCTAGAACTCACAAAGGATGAAGGTCAGGTTGAACAAAGACCTAAGGAAAGACAAAGGCAGTATGCTGAAGTTTGGATTCACAAAACTATAAAACTGAAGGTCAAACTTAAGGTTTTCTCAAACTTAAACTGGCTCACAGTCACAGATTTACACCAGTTTTGCTGGAGTATGCTGCTTTATTTGCCTTCTCGTATGTTCTTCCAACGCCTTTATGTGGCGTTTCAAAGCGCTCTCAGTTGGTGTGGATTTAAGAACAAAAATACATGTTCCACACATCCACAAGGAATTTTCACAAGGAAATTCATTCTGACTTTCCAACAGTATGAAATATTAATTTCTCTATCTGTATTTGGGGTGTCTGTCTGTGTGCTGTATGTTGGGGATTGACCTTGAATTCACATATCCTGAAGGAAAGCTGTCCTTGCTCTGGTCTAACCTCAAATAACGCCTGTCCTCTCTGTCTCTACAGATTCTTCCTCAAGTTTTTCCTCAAGTGCAACCAGAACTGTCTAAAAAATGCAGGAAACCCACGAGACATGAGGAGGTTCCAGGTAGAAACCACCACACTTTTGTTTTTACTCTCGTCCTTTAAGTCTTCCTTTTTCTGAGTGTGTTTGCATGTCCTCTCCCTCTGTCCACAGCTCCTTTCCCTGTGTTTTCTGTGGACATAACACAAAGTTACACACATGATTTTATGGTTATTGTAACACATAAACACAGGAATGTATGTGTGTGTTTCTCTGTAAGTAAATAAGCTATCAGCGCCTTTACAGGAAACATGAGATCCTGACCTTGACTGGTCAGAACATAAATATACACACAATGCAGAGAGACAGACAGACAGAGAGGGAGAGAAAGAAAGAAAGAAAGAAAGAAAGAAAGAAAGAAAGAAAGAAAGAAAGAAAGGATGTTGTGGGGTTGTGAATAAGATTTAAGGCTGTGCAGACTTTATTATTTCCTTATCTTCATGGCCACAACACAATCAGGAAGACACCACTTGAGTCTGAGTGGAGATACTGGACTCCCAGAAGATTCTGATAGATTTATTACTATGGCACGTGTGTGTGTGTGTGTGTGTGTGTGTGTGTGTGTGTGTGTTAGATAGATAGGACAGAGAGAGGGAGAGCGAGAGTCATACGGTAGCGAGTGTGTGACAGTATCTGTGCCTCTAATTGTGCAGCTCTATTGTAGTGGAACCAGAGAAGACAGCTCTGTTTCCCTGGGAGATAATTAAGGGCTGGACCCATCAGGAACTATTGAACAGAGGAGGATAGACACCGCACACATACACACACACACACACACACACACAGACTTAGTGTGTGTTGAGCGTGATGGTAATAGCAGTGATAACGGGTTACATTTAAGGAGCTTTTCACAGTTTCACGCTTTAACTCCTGCTTGCAATGATCTCTAAACCCCACACTTTGTAATTCCTCATTTTTTTTCTTCTTTGCTCTCTTCCTCTACTCCTCTGCCCCTTTGTCCACCCTTCCTCCCCTTCTTCCTCTTTTCCACTTTCTTTCCCCTCCTCCCGTCTATCCCCCACTAAACTCGGCCCCCTCATCCCGTCCTGTCCCCTGCTTCCTCTCCAGGTGGTCGTATCGACTACGGTGAGCGTGGAGGGACATGTTCTGTCAGTCTCCGACAACATGTTCGTCCACAACAACTCCAAACATGGCCGTCGGGCCCGCAGGCTCGACCCCGTGGAAGGAACGCCGTCCTACCTAGAACACGGTAACACACAAGTGTGTGTGTACACGTGTGTGTGCGTGTGTCTGTCTGTGCGTGAATGTGTGTGAGCGTAAGCAGCATGGCCACCAGATGGTTGATGGTTTAATCCTATCAGGTGATTCCTGCCCCTCCATCTGGCTAATCCAACCCACTACACACACACACACACACACACAAAATGCATGGTGTGATGATGTGAGTGTGTGTGTGTGTGTGTGTGTGTGTGTGTGTGTTGCTAGGTCTAATATCATTATGACTCTTTTTCATAAACACACCCAGACTAAAGGATGTTGTTGTAATTCAGATGAATGCTGATAATCTGACACACACACACACTTGGAGGAGAGCTGTTTTTTGACAGATGAGCTTTTATTGCTGTGATATGGGATTGGATATGAGCTTACACTCACTCACACAATGCTGATGTGACATAAAGCTGACTGTATCCATTCTGTTTGAAGTAATATGATGCATACTGAGCCGTCTGTGTGTGTTTTTATCCATGTCGTATCATTAGTTTCAAATATGAAGTACTGTAATCTCACATCAGTCTGGCTTTGGGATAAACAAACAGTGAGGAAACAGTACGGGTTCTGTTTAAACTGCATTTAATTTTTTTTCTCAGCTTCTCTGAATAATAAGGCAGTATTTTGAAAGAAGTCTCTAACAGAAATAAATTAAGTAAATCTCTGACTCTTCTCTGGCTCATAAGACATATTTGTTTTGAGCATATTTGTTCTTGAAATTTGGGGACAGCGTATGTTAGATCAACGTATCTTAATACAACAAATTAGCATTCTACTAATGTTGTTACATTACATACTTAACATTAAGTTACATAGGTTAGGTTTAGAAAAAGAATTATATTTGGTGTTGTCACTTTACATACTTAACATAATGTACTTCATGAAATGTTATGTAGGTAAGGTTTAGGAAGATAATCACAGTGAGTCTCCTGGGTGAAAGTCCTGTGTTCATTTGACTCATCCACCACCCCAACCTGCATCCTTACGCCAGGGCCACACTGCCTGCAAAGCGCAGCGCACCGAAATTCTCGCACGAGCCGGAGCACCTCCGTTCACATCAGACGCGCATTTCTCCGCGCCGGTCGACAAGTGATTCTGCTGTTTTTCCATCATGGGTAACTGCCCGGCTTGACACATTTGCTCACGGCTCACGCAGAAAATAGACCAGATGCCGAAATGATCGCTGCAGGGCCGGCGGTGGAGCTGCGCGGCGCGGCCGGTGTGGATGACACAGTCGGTTAACAGTCGGAAACTGGCTTCACTTCTTGGCGCTTCGAGGCTATTCGCGGCGCTTCCGCGGGCGGTGTGGCCCTGGCGTTACGCGGACCTTTGCTCTCTATACTACTTTCGTCTTTACTCCTGTCAGCGCATTAATCATGTGATTACATCCCTCCCAATTTAGTGAGTTATATATGAATTCTGGTGCATTACTTTTCTTATATGTACGAACTAGGGCTGCCCATGACTAAGATTTTTTTCAAGTTGAACAACAGTCATCATTTAGGGCCATTAGTCGACTATTCGCCCACGTGTTTACGATATTGATTTAATTATTAAATTACATATTTTGGGCGGGGCAACACAATGATTTGAGTTCAAGGTCTGAGAAAGAAAAGTATCAATAACATTGTTAACACTGTGCTACATTACAGAGAAATACAAAACCGTACTAATGAACCTTCATTAATATAGGCCTATATTTTATCTACAAGTGCACGTCACACACTGAGCGAGCCGCCTGTTAATGACGCTGTCGGCAAAGCAGTAATGATTGTGCTAAGTGGCTAATGGGCATGTAGCTACTACATGTTTTAGTTTGTAGTCGATGAATGATAGGCAAATGTTTGCCTGCAGAGTTTACATATCACCTTGGGGTCGTCCTTCACCTTCTCAAAATGATCCCACACCGACATGTTATTAACTAGCCTGTGTAATAACCGCAGGTACCAGCCCTGTAAATTAACATGACTTTCTGTCTGACTGCTGAGCGTGGCCACTTCCTGTGTCTGTTCTTTCAAATTAAATTCCCACATTGTCCAGTCATATGGGTTTAGATTTATTTTGATTTGGGTTTCTTCAAATAAGCTACCATTGAAATCTTGCCGACTAATGTCCTTTCTGGTCGACTAACATTTGGGCAACTATTAGAGGGCAGCCCTAGTACAGACAGTGCATGGGAACAGCCTGGTTAGAAAGAACTAAACTGAGGTTCACCCAGTTTTTAACTGCATCTTGTGGTCCAGAAAAATAGAGATACATTTTGTTATTCTGATAATGTAATATTTCAGGATGTCAGTGCGCCTTAAAGAGTCGGAAAATGTCCTTAGAAAGTGAATAAATGATGGTGTGAAAATAAAAAGAAAAGACGCCCAGAACTTAATCTAAAACCTTTGCACTTATCGGCTCTGTTTATTCTCTCATTTTGCAATCGCTAAAACAATTTACAAGGAGAAAGCTCACTGCTGAAGGACCAATTGAGAAGGACTTTGAATCTGCAGTGTCTTCAGAGTAAAAGTGTGGTGTGCTGATCTGGACCACAGCCAAAAGCCAAGGGTGTAGCAAGAAGAAATATGAAGTGCAGATGCAACAGGGATGAAAAGGCTCCGAGCCAGATTTCCCTCCTTATTTAGAGACTGAGTGGTCTTTAAACGAAACAAATGTTTTCCCTGCAGCCATGCCTTGTCGAGTAAAATTTAAAATGCCAAGAGTGAATGTTGAAAGATGCACTCAAATGCCAACAACGTTTAATATTTGTTTTACTCCTTTTTTTCCTCTCTTGGCTACTCTAATCCAACTCTCCTCCCTCCAGGAGCAGCACCCTGCATCAAAGCCATCAGTCCCAGCGAGGGCTGGACTACGGGGGGCGCCACAGTCATCATCATAGGAGACAACTTCTTCGATGGTCTCCAAGTCATCTTCGGTACCATGCTGGTTTGGAGCGAGGTCAGTTTGCCAGCAATCATCATCCTGTCTCGATGTTGTTTCAACCCCTCGACTGTGTGCTTTTGCCCTCGGACCGTTGGAAGTAATTCAATATGAAAACATACTTTTTCCTCACGGTCGGGCTCTTAACTGTGTGTGATCATGTCTGTGTGCGTGTGTGTTAATGTTTGTCTAAATGAGGTTTGCCTCTCTAATGAGTCCCCACCAACAAGCGACCGCCGCCCCTCTCTACCTTCCTCACCCACACTCCCTGTGTCTCTTTCTCTGTGGAATACTGATCAAATCAGCAGATTTTGATAGCCATCGGCTTAATGCTCACAAAAACACACACTCACTCACGCACACACACATACAGAGCTCACTGTCGTACTTTTCCCCAGCGCAACTCCTCTACAGAATGTTTATTTGTCTTCTGACTCCACTCACCGTGTGTGCCGAGCGACCATGGCTCTCTTCCAACAACAACACCCAGTGTGTGTGTGTGTGTGTGTGTGTGTGTGTGTGTGTGTGTGCATGCTGGCATACATGGATGGGTGTGTATGTTAAGAGCTGAGGGGTTTGTTTACAGTGTTGAGAGCTACACTTACACACACTAACATGTGTACAGAGTCTCAGTTCAGTTCAGTTCAAACTGACTCAGCTCTCCTGGCGTTCCTCAGACTGGCTTCTAATGGATTTTGGCCAACTAAATGTTTCATTTGCACTCAACCTGATTATTGATTCCGAAGCTAGAAGACACAGTTTGAAAAATTTGTCGGAGTGAAGCGATTGCATGTTCGCCAAGCTCTGTTTGTCTGCAGCTCTCCGTCCTACCTACAGACGTTTTGAAACCTGGGCCAAATGGTAAAAACTATTTTTGAAAACCATCCATAAAATGTGATGCGTAAAAATTAGTGTGTGTCACATACAGCTCAATACAATGACTCATTTTGCTGGGAAATAAGATTGTATCTGAATTCAAGTCATTTTTTGTTGATCAAATCAATCAAATCATAACTAAAAGTTGACTCAGGACACTCCTCATACTCTTTTAATTTACAGACCCAACAATCCAAATCACATCCCACCATTAACAAGCACATTGTGCAACAGTGGTGAAGAAAAACTTACTTAACTGCTTAACATAAAGTTCCTCTCCACTTATGTCCACTAAAATGCAAAGTTCGTCACTAAAGGGGTGTTTTTACATTCCTCTACTGAGGGGAGTGGTATCAGTGCTCTTCCCTCAAATCTGAGATTTAAACAGATGCCGGGCAGGCTAGATGAGATATGTCACTAATTTGAAAGCCAATCACTGTATAATATTGGAAACACATATCAACAAGGGAAGAGACTTCAACATAGAACCAGCAAAGAAACCTGAAATCTCCTGTGCAGAGCGTACTTGTCAGTACAGTTATCAGAATTTGCATCTGTAGAGTAAAGGTTTTGACAGCAAAATGGTAGTGCAGTATTTGGATGTAAACCGGATCCTGGAAGTTCCAATCATACCTATATGCCTATACGTATATTTGCAAGCTAAATAACAGTATAACTAAATAGAAGCTGCCAACTACACTTACCATTCTAAAACGTCTGCTAGTTGCCGACATTGGCGGACCAAAGACTCCTCATCTGAGTCTGGGTCTGACTGAGGTTTAAACATGTATGGCCAAATCTCTGTGATGTTTCCTCTGATGCAAACTTGTGCCATCATGATGCACACTAGAGTATTGAAAAGAAAAGTGGTATATCTGCCGCCAGCCCGTTTTTTTTTTTTTTTTTTTTTTTTTTTAACTATTATGTGGGAAAACCCAGTTAAAACTTAAACTAAAGTGGCTGGTTGGTTTTTATTTCTGTGGCATGCCAAACGTTTGATTAATTTCACAGGTCAAAGTTCCAGTAACACATTCAAAACCAAAACAAAACATTTATAATGACGTTATATGTCAATTTACAGGATTTTGATTAATACATGTTCATATACAACATTCCAAATATCTTCTACATTGGACACAAGAGTATCTCCTCTTATATGTTAGCTAAAATGAGAGAAAGGAAACTGTGTTTGCTGTGAACATCAGCCTCAGATTATGATCAGAAAATGCATCCAATCCAAGCGTAAATACATACCCAGCCATCAAAGTGTCTCAAGATGTCTTAATGACCGAAATCAAGACGTCTCAAGACATCTCAACAAATGTGTCTTAAGACACATCTTAAGACGCCTTGAGACACTTTGATGGCTGGGTATGTACAGCTCAGTTAGAGATGCTTTCACCACATTAACAAGTGCAAATGCAAAACATCTCCAACCCACCAACTAAAATAAACTTTAGAGTGGAGCTCCAGCAAGAAAACTCATACTGAATGAAATATTGTGATGGTCAGGACATGATCTGGGGTCAGATTTAAAGTGAGAGAAACTCTTATATTAATGCACGTTGTAAACAACAGAACCCGGTCACACCAAATCAAGATTCAAAATGTCAAAGACAAAAAATTGTGTCAGTGATTGTTGTGATTTTGTAACAGTTGACAAGACGCCACTGTCCTGATACAGAGAGCTACATTATTTTGTCTCAATCAGGTGATGTGTTTTTGTGCACTGACTCCTGGTCCGCCCTTTCCTTCCTCGTCTAGTTGATCACGCCGCACGCCATCCGGGTGCAGACGCCTCCCAGACACATCCCCGGGGTTGTCGAGGTCACTCTGTCTTACAAGTCCAAACAGTTCTGCAAAGGCACACCAGGAAGGTTCATATACACAGGTAGGTCAGCCAGATACACACACACACACACACACGCGCGCGCTAACGTACTTGCTCTTTATTAAAGGATATTGCTGTGATTTTTCTTCTGTTTTCAAGAGGCTACATTTCATTTTTCATTTTTCTTTTTTTTTCAAATGCGTGTTTGCGTATGTAAAAACTTTTGCCTGCGTGTGTGTGTGTGTGTGTGTGTGTGTGTGTGTGTGTGAATAGAGTCTGTGAGTTGCAGTTCACTCTCAGGCCAGACAGTGTTGAACTAATGACTGTAGATTAGTCAACATTAACGACCCACACTCGTTAGAATGCTGCCATAATCAGAGGCTCGTTAAAACCAGCTACAATTAAACAGTCTGCTCTTTATAGCCCTCCATGCTGAAACTATTAGTGAAATCATCCAGAACACCCAGTTTACTAACACACACACACACACACACACACACACACACAGACACAATGTTGGAAAAAGAGTGTGCGATTTCTGACCAGATTGTTGACAGTGAACAAGCATTTTCCTGCTAAACTCAGTTGACAAGGAAAAGGAGAGAAAAGAATAAGAAACTCTGTGTGTGTGCGTGTGTGTGTGTGTGCGCGCGCGTGTGTGTGTGTGTGTGTGTGTGTGGCACATACATGTGGAAATGGATGGAGGTGATGTGATGTCTGGTATTGATCCGCTCAACATGGCTCCATCACCGTGATGATGACGTCATTCCCAGAGAGAAAAGACAGAGAAGAAAAATGGGTGCTGTGTGAATTCTTTTGGGTACAAGACATTAATGACTCAAAGATAAAGACGAGGATTTAAACCTGATCAATAGAGTTGAAAAAAAAAAAACAACCTCACCATGAATAAATTGTCAGCTTTAATGTTGGTGTCAAGTTTATGAAAGCTTTAATATTTCCTGCTCGCAATAAAAAGTGCTAAAGAAAGTGATGAGATTTGTGTTTCAAGTTTCAGCTACAGTCATTAGTTTTCCACATCAAAATTTTTACAACTACACCAATGTTTTTGTTGAGTTGTGTACTTACAAAATCCCAAAAGTTTCCAACAATGCATTTTATTTGGTCGTGTGTCAATGGCATCATAAATCCTTTACCAAAGATACAATGGTACACACGTCCAGTCTCCTACATGGCCATAGTCGTCCCTCTCCCACGTACCTCCACCTCCTTTGAGAGCGTAGTAAACATCATGTGGATGGATGAAATCAGATTCAGAATAATACAACACTATATACAGAACAAATTTTATGTTTGTTTTATCAGCTGGCTTCATGTCTGATATCAACCGACTGTCAGATCAAGTCAGTTTTGTACGATGTCACAAGAGTATGCTGCCAAAACAGAGACATGTCTCAAACAAAGTCAATTTTCTCCTGATTTGTTTGTAGAAAAAATGCGATTTTAGGGTTGAGGCTTGTGAAAAACAGGTCCACTATTCACTTTAGTGACTATGGAATGAAGGAAACTGTCATAATCTATACTTACGTTCACTTTTCCCATTGGAATGAATAGACTCAGGACTGCCGCTAGTCTCCTAAAGGGGCAGGGCAGTGGCGAAATCCACGTGACACAGATACAAGAAATGAATCTAAGGTGGGACATCTCGGTTTATCAATGGTCTCTGCCTGTGCCTTAAACACGGGAAGCAACATAATGTTTCCTTTGCCCCTGCTGCCTTTTACATGTTAACTTGTAGATAGTATTTATCTATCTGTAGGTTGCACAGATTGCTTACATTGTTTACTTGTTTGTTTTTTTTGACCTGGATGCTGTAAAACCTGCTTTTGAACGACTTTGTAGACTATGTCCTGTTGTTGTTGTTGTCCATCAGTATAAGTGTGTTTTGTATGAATCCTGGCTGCAAACCAATTTTCCTGTGAGGGACAATAAAGATACTTTGAACTTTGGAAACACCAGAAGATAGATCAGAGAGTTAGGAAGGAAGTCGGCGAGTCATTGTTACATTAGCTAACTTTACTTGTGGCTGCTACATTATATGAAATGACGTGTGAGAAAACTTGGCAAAACATCATGTGAAAAAAACTTTAATGCATTAGCTCTATCATGAATATGGTTTCTGTCTGAGTCCAGTCATCGGCAATGGAGGTTGCTTAACAATGAAGACAACACCTCCCATGATCCCGTGCTTATTCACTAAGTATTTGTCTTTTCTTATTGTTCTGAGAGACCACTAGTGGCAGAAATTACATACTGTGCATTTACATCGTGTAGCATATGTATTAAAATCAACTCAAAGTGCTTCAAAGCAATAATATTTAACAAGAAAATACAATAAAATGCAACAACAACAGAAAAGAAGAAGAAAAGTGGGGTAGAAGTCAAATAGTTTGGCTGACTAGACAAAGAAAACAGCTCCACCCATAGGAACTCATTCAGCAGTGTAAAATGTGAGGAAATAAACTTCTCAACACTGTTTATGGAAAGTGTTGTAAAAAGAACTAAGTGAAAAAATAAAACTAACTCCGAATATTTTTTTGTTTGGAGTGCCTTGATGAAGTTTGAAAGACTAAAACAAGTCAGATGATTTTCTCGGGGGCAGTGTGAGTTGTGCTTCAGGTTGTTTAAATGGTTGGTTGGTAGTTTCTTTGTACAGACTCGGCCTGTGTGGCTCCTTCAATGTTCTTCAGTCAAAACATCTTTGGTCTGACCCTGAGGCTAGCCGGCTGGTAATTGGTCCGTCTGGTGTCTAAATGCATCTCCTATTGGGCGGAGATGACCCCCCGTGACCTCAGGATTGGCTGATGGCTTCAGCATGTGACCCAGGAAACGTGAGCCGTTACTGCGGTTGCCTGACCCCGCCCCAAGGTCGACTTCTCTCTGGAAGTCGCTGGTGAAAGGTCACGGCGGTGGGAGCTGATTGGCTGTTGAGGTTTTTCGGTACTCCTTAGCTGTGGTTGCCTCTGGGTGTAAGGACCGAGCAATTAAACATACTCACGCAACAACACACACATTGTAAATGCACACAACGCCAACCCTTGCATAGGGTCGTGTCTTACACAACTTACCACACACACTTTCAAACAGGGGCAGGAGTTGAAAGTAATTGTAAATCAGAGAGATATGAGGGAAAGATGGTGAGTAGTCTGGTAAACAGATGGTCTACCACATACACACACACACACTCACACACACACATAGTGCCGTATGGCTGCTTCATCGGCCTGGTGGGAAAAATTAAAATTCTCGACATCATACACTCCTATAAAAATACAATGGTACAAAGTGACAATCAATAAATGCTCTCACACACACAGAGACGTTACACATAAGCACATGCACACACAAAGCGCATACACACACACACTCACATATATTAGAGCTGATTTATCGTCAATGCAGCTGCGTAAGAAAATCCATATCTCAGCTGTGGAGAAGAAACTTTTAGTAAAAAGCTGAAAAAGCTTCACAATTTTTTCTCTGTTTTATGAGCAATTCAACTTTCATTCATGCAGACACAGACAGAGGGAAATAAAACAGATTGAAATATAGAGGGAGAGACAGTAAAAAGAAGGAGAGGCACATATAAAAAAAGAGAGACAGAAAGGTGGACTTTTAAAACCAGATTGTAAAGTATCGATCGGCTCATAAGTGGATCACACATATACTGAGACACACATGCAGATACACACATGTACATACACACAGAAAGTCACGGGGAGGAGAAGAGCTGGAGAGAAAGAGATCTCATCTCATAAGGGGAAGAACGAAGCAATAATTCAGTGGTATTGAACTGCTGGCTGGCCAGAGAATCGATCTCACCACACCTCCTCTCCTCCTCCTCCTCTTCTTCTTCTTCTCCTTTTACATCAGCCCTGTCTGTCCTTTCATCCACCCAGTTTCACCCTTGTTCTTCTCCCTCACCCACCCTTGCTCTCTTTTGTTTAAACACTGCCAACAGATAACTAGAAAAGTGCCACCATTGTACAATAAAAGCACATAAGAAATCCTAGACTTGCAGCTTCAGTATCTTTCCCCTTTTTCCACCATGTTTTTTTCTCAGAGCCACCTCCCCCTCTTCTTTTCTTCTGTCTCCCTCCTTCTGTTCACATTTTATTGTGAAACAGGAGTGGAGGGTCTGTCCTCATGAAACTTCTATGAGTATTGATCTGCGGGCGGCTCTGGACTCTGAAAGGAAGAGCAAGGCTGAAGGGGGAGTGATGGAGGAATGGATGGGTGGATGGATGGATGAAAGTGGCAGAAGGTGTAGTTAAGAAAGAGGGGGAAGGAGGTGGTGCAGAAGAGAGGTGAGGGAGGTAAAGGGGAGCAGGAGGGACTCATGTAGAGATGCTTTCATGGGCAGCAGGGTGGCAGAATGAGTCGAGGTAGAACAAGTTCAAGCCTTGGTGTCTTTTTTTGTAGTGTAGGGTGTCATGACAAGACATCTGTGGACATTTTAAGGGTTTAAGAAAGGCAGAACTTGCTGGAAAACAAGAAATAATGAAAAGGCGTTGCATATCCTGATGTTCCAACACATTTTGTGTATGTTTTATGTTGTTACTCTGTTGCTCACTGTTGTTGCTGTTGCTCTTGGCCAGGAAAACTCTGGATCAGATTTTACAGAGCAGCTGATCAGAGCCAGAAAATACAGCATCAGTTTCTGTCTTTCAGACAATGACCTCTTGTAACCATGTGAATACTGAGTGTTGTCTCTGATAAGCAATGTTGGAAGTAACATGTTTTAAGTGCATTAATCGTCCCCTTCAACACATCCTCATACCTTAACAATAGAACAGGTTATTTGCCAAAACTCCCAAAACACATATAATTGTTGGAGAGTAGATAGACGCACATGCTCATAAGACTAGAGTTACATCCATCAACGACTAATTAACGTCATAAAACAGTCATAGTTTGGGTAGGTTTAGGCCACAAAACTGCTGGGTAGGTTTTGGAAAAAAATTTGTTTTGGACAAACAGGTGAAAGTCCTGTGTTTGTTTGACCCATCCATCCAGCCCAACTTCTTCTGCAGACTTTGTCATTCATTCTTTACACTACATCACCTGACTTCCTTCTTTATTAGCATCGTAATTACTATGGCCACTAGAAGAAGAACTGGAATTTCTGTAACTTTCTTTTCTCTATTGTAGGGTTTCCCCAGTTCTTCCACGGTGTGGGTAATAAGCAGGCCACAACATTTGTTTCTTCCTCTTGGTTAAATTATGACCAACACGGCAAGACAGTACTAACACATTCCAACTCAGGGGTACAGCAACTGTTATGCATGAGGCACTCACACACACCTGTCCCCATAAAACAAGGGCAGGTAGGAACCAATTAGCTCAGAACCAAGGGAATACAATGACACTTAAATACTGCACATGAAAATACAAATGAAACAATATCCAAAGTACTTTAAATGACACTAAAATAAGAATTTACCAGTAACTCAATAATGCTGAATTTATAACTACTTAAGTATAAATAATGTACCCATTAATAAATTATACAGTAACTTAAGTAATAAAATAACCACAGAATATAATGTGGGCAGTAATTATGGTTACACTTCTATACAATAGCGTAAAGAATATCAATAAGCCGATTCAGTACCATTTTCAATGCCGCAGGGAAAAACTGACATTGAGGGCATACAATTTTAAACTTTTATTAAGAGATAAATAAAACAAGGTCATAACATGACACTGACGACTTATCTTTTCTCGGTTAGTAGCAGAGAACAGCAGAATAACTATTAAACATTAACAGTGAAAGAGAGCAAGAAAGCGCAGCTGGTACTGGTGTATTGATGCTGCAAAAAAATGCATATTGAAGCTGTTTCAAATATTCAGAATTGATGGGTATCAATAAATCAATATTTTTAACAACACTAGCCACTAGATGTTGCCTCAACAACAATAAACATAAATATGGGTCTTAGTAAGCTGCTGGCACAGACAACAAATACAGTCGATTTTCTGGNGCGCAGCTGGTACTGGTGTATTGATGCTGCAAAAAATGCATATTGAAGCTGTTTCAAATATTCAGAATTGATGGGTATCAATAAATCAATATTTTAAATATTCAGAATTGATGGGTATCAATAAATCAATATTTTTGACAACACTAGCCACTAGATGTTGCCTCAACAACAATAAACATAAATATGGGTCTTAGTAAGCTGCTGGCACAGACAACAAATACAGTCGATTTTCTGGGAGGATGGTCAGCCTCAGCACCGGGGACTGCTGACAGATTTGCATTTTTTTTCAGTCTGTCTTAAAACAATACTCACATGCCCATATGTTTGTTAAAAGAGTCACTGGGCCCTGTTGTCATTCTCTCTTTCCAACTGGCCATAAGGAGATCCCTTTCTAATGCAGTTCCCCCAAAATCTGCTGTCGTCGTTCTCTGCAAAAATGCACTCTAAGGCTCAGCTGAAGCTCAAGTTTGATCTTACTACAAAATTTCCTCTTCTTGTCATCTCTCCCAGCAACTCAGCAAGGAAACAAAAATGGGGGGATTTTGTGCTAATATACTGTTGGACTAAAACTTTGCAAGATACTACCTTGATTTGTCTAGAGTGTTGACGCCTCCCATGAGCTTCAGATGAACTTAATAATGCATTTGTCCCCCATCACTTTCATTAGAATTGTGTCAGTAATGTCCATTTCAGACCAAAGATTGGTGACGTGACAAGTTGAAACATGCACCTACTTGCAATGCGCCTTTCTACAATCTTCTAAAAACCGTTCACACCAGTGCAACTAGATTAGATGGTGTATCATCTGTATGCAATAACTCTCTGTGCTTCTTTTCTGATTTCCAGCTTTTCAGGCTTATTTTGTGGCTGAATATAATTTGTAGCTTCTAAAATATGAATGAGGATAGTGATAGTGAGATACTGGCTACAGATGTATTTGTACAAGTGGTGAAACGTTGAAAAAACAGAAACAAAACGAGCATCAGATGGTCTGTATTGAAAGTAAATACGCCACAATAATATAAGTAAGCAGCGCCAATTAGTTGGCAATGAAAATGTGTTTGTGTGAGGGGGCATAAGCACATATAGCAAGCAGCACCAGTGACCCACCGCCCGACACCAGTACATGTGAGGACAGAAACAGAGGGCTCGGCAGGGACAAAGCCGCAGCAAGCAAACACACTGCCTACAGTCATTTTGATTTGACCAGGGGACTTCACAAGCCAATTGGCTTTGGAAACAGGCGACGTACCTTACGTTCTAAAACCATGGAAAGTGCAGGTGACACCATCAGTTGGCTTGAGTCCAGCTCAGACGGCCAGTTCACACCGATGCAACTTTTCTCTGCAACGTTCTAATACGATTTCATCTTGTCGCGAATCTTTGGTCTGAACTGGGCTTTAGGGATCACTTCATAGCCAATATGGACAGGAGGAATCCTACAACTATCTCATCATACATACTGTTTTAAGACTTGCCTTTTAAGCATGCAGTCACTCTTTATTTCACTCTTTCTTTTCTTCTCTGCATTTGGAAACATATGCTGCTAGAAAACACTCTTAACCGAGATTGATTGTTATTGGGAAACAGGAACCAGTTTTGTCGTTCACGTTGGATGTTGGGATAGTTAATACCTTCGTTGGGAGTTTCTCAGCAGTAGTCACACAAATCAAAACTGCATCGCTGGGAAATCCATCTGTTAGTTTGGAGATAAGTGTTTTCGGGTGTCAGAGTGACCGGTGTTTCTGTGGTGGATACACTATGGCTGTTATTACCATTGCCTTCTACAGCTGATGTGTAATCAATTGGATGGCTTTTGCTGCACTGATACTATTTCTGTTTCTGTGCTGAAAGAAACCGCCAAAGAAATCGTTGCAGAAACCTGACCTTTTGCCTTCAAAGTACACACACATATGCGCTCTGACACCAGCCTACACACATATGCACAAAGATCTACACAAACCCATAAACACACGCACAAACATTCACACGCCATCCGATCATTTAAGGAGCATATTGTTCTATTAATAAAGAGTCAGTTGGAAACACTTCAGGCCCAAGGCATCGAAAGTACTCAGGGTCATCCTGTTGTGTACATTTTGTGTCTTTGTGTCAGTGTGTGTGTGCGTGTGTGTGTGTGTGTTATATTAGAGTTGGCATCGGTTAAACGTCTCTAGAGATGTACAGAGAGTGGATCTGACACTGGCAGTTAATTCTGACAGTTGATATCCCACCGACTGTTAGGCAGCTGTTTCTGTAGTTTTGTTTTTCTCAACCATAACTGAGTTTAGTTTTTTTTTTTTCCCCTTTCTTTTTTTGGATGATTTAACAAATGCTCTCTTCTCCTCTTAATATCCTCCCAGCTCTTCTCTCATCTGAATCTTCTAGTCTCTTTTCTTAAAGCATAAAGTCATACCTTGTACAGAATTTTAAAAAAGTTACATTTCCTCGGAGTGGGAGAAGTATTGTTCATGACAGTTAAACATCTGGTATTTTTACAGCTCACAATTTATGAAGTTATGTTGCTAACAAATTGAGTGGTTTAGGACATAACAGAAACCAGAAACTTGGGTGTGATGTGATAATAAAACAGACATACATATAAAACACACACACACACACACACACACACATACATGGACACACACATGTGAAAAGAAACTAGAAAACAACACATAAGACATTCAGCTGCAAGTAATTTATCGTTGCTGGATGTGGAAAGTACCAAATATCACTCCAGCTGCACATTTGGACATCACACACACACACACACACACACACACACACATGCACACACACACCCTCTGCACCCCACACCTACATCTCCTCATCTAACGCAGCCTCTTTACCTCTTTTTTTCTCTCATTTCTCCTCCCTCCATCTGTCATACACACGCACGCAGGAACTTTGGCATAGGAGTTTCAGCACAACTGGGTGAAGACACATGTTCAGTGCAGATTAATAGACACACACACCCAATACTTTGAGCCATCACTGCGACTGACAGAGCTTTCAGAGCTCGACTTGATTGACATACTGATTGGATAAAGACTGCAGTACGTAATTGTATCACTAAAGTGAACACTAAGCATTCTTTAAGAACCTTTAAATTATACCTGCAGTTGTATTATCATACAGATGCCTTTGGCAGCATTAGATACTCCACCAGGTCTATCCACTTCTGAACATTTGCATGTACCTGAATCAGAATTTTCCAAGTTGAGTCTGAGTGGCAAGTTTAGACCAAATACTCAACTTTTCAGCGCTCTGTGTTATTTTTTTCAAGACACGTACAACTGCAGGTCAAGTCTCAGGTTTTACTGACAAGACCAGCCCAGTCACCAGAAGAAAATGTTTGCATTACACGTTTCTGCACAACACGAATAATGATGAGCTGACTTCTCATCACACCATTTGTGATGAATGGTGTGTCACCTGGGCGAGACAGCTGCCAACTGTAGACTACTGTAGACCACTGTTCAAGATCAACAAACCGGTTGTGTTCTAGCAAGTCATTGCTGTTTCAGCTTTTTAGGCTCCAAACTTGGGTGTTTTATAGCCACCCATTGGCGAGGATAGTGCCACAAAAAGCCAACTCAGTCTCACTCCGAAATCATTGAAATCCGGCACTTGGGCAGTGACTTGCGGCATCAGGAACTGACGAAAAAACTGTCCTTCAACGTCGGCATGATACGCAGCTGGTTGCTGTTATAGTTTAATGGCGTTTGGCTATGTCAGGGAAACGTGGCAGGACAAAAATGAAAGTTAAGACAGCGAACATCTGAGTAAGGCAGGCGGGAGGGGTGTTGGATGGGACCAACATACACTGGCCTTCACCCAGGAGAGCGGTGTTTGTGTCCTGTAAAATAATAAAGCCAAAACCTGTTCTTTTTTCCTAAAGCCAACTGCATGTTTTTGTTGCCTAAACACAACCACTTGTGTTAGTTGTTGAAAGAAAAAAGTAAATTCATATTGTTGTACTGACATAGTGCGTTTATTTTGAAAGAGACTGTATGTAAATGGTAAAACATATTTCAAACCAGGAGCCTCCCAGAACAACCAGTCCTCCCCTGTTGTCCAATAAGGCGGTTCACTGGAGAAAGTCCAGTGGAAAAACTCACAGTAGTTGTTGGAAGATGTGGTTTCCCCAGTTAAAGTTTCCCAGCCAGATTTTGAACTGACGACCTTTTAGTCACAAGCCCGTCTCTCTAACCTCCAGGCTTCTGTCGGCTTTTAGAGATCATGCTGAGCAGGTTCATTATTTTCCAACCCAGTCTTACAAAAAAACCTACTAGATACCAGCGTGGTGCTTGGGAACAAAATGTCACAAAATGGGATGTCATCCTCTCTCCTCACCGCTCGTATCCCCCCTGCTGATTGGCACAGATGTTGTGATTCTGTGTCTGTTTATCATGTGTGCAGGCTCAGGTTGAACACCAACAGCATTAAAGTTCCACTGTGTAACATTTTAACACCCATAATGTGCTGCCATATTCTTTTGGAAACAAGGATACTGAAGCTTCAAAGCGAGACATTTGACTGTGGCATAAACCAGCTGAAATCGATAAGGCAGAAAGGAGTGTGATGTGGAGGAAGCCATAACAGTGATATTGTGCATATTAAGTATATTAGGTCAATGTGAAATCCTACAGGGAAGTCTGCATAATGAGATTAAAGTAGAAGAGAGTCAGCTGTCTTTTTTTCCCATCAGCACTCATTGGTCAGTCTCTACTTTCTCTATATTTTACAACATATGACACCACTGGGATTTTGCTGGAAATCAGCAGGATGGCTTTTCACCATAAAAGAGGTTAAGGGTGCAAAAACAAAGCTTTCTAGAAGCAGCAGATGGTGGAAATGCAGAAAAGGCTGATGGAAAATCTTAACACGTGTTCTCCTTCACTGAAACCAAATAGACCACAACATCCTTTTTGTGACAGAAAGCAACTGGGATTGTAAAAAATGTCTTCAAGTAGCTATAATAAATATATTTTTACATTAAAAATGGATCACATGACACGCGAAAGGTCACTTGTAGTGAGAAACCCACAAAGAATTAGATCTCGACTCAGCTTTATAGCACCCTTCACCTCGTTTGGCATCACTCTCACCTCACTCAGGAGCATCCTTTACAGATACAGCAAGCAGCTGTTTTCATTTAACAGGTAAAGAGCCAAATATTTGATCTCAGGGGTCGGTGGAGCCCTCATGCAGCATGAGGTCACCACTACATTTTCACACTTTTCAAAGAGGTGAAGAAGTAGGAGTATTTTATTAATCCCTTATTGGTGGAATTCAGTTTTCACACACACATTGGCCCAAAATGCACACATGCACACACAGAACCTATAAACATGCATTAGTCAGAGTGATGCTGCAACAGCTCCAAGCAATCAGGGGTTCATCAGGTGAACTGGTATAGCTAGCAGTGCTCACTCCATACCGTTGTCCGTGGGGGGATTTCATGACATCTTTTCGTAAATTCTGTCAAGATACTGCAGATAACCTTCTGTAGCTGAACTATAAAACAAGCATTTTTCTCATTTTTACTCATTCCTCTTTCTGTTTCTCTGTATTGTCTGCAGCACTGAATGAGCCAACCATCGACTACGGTTTCCAGAGGCTTCAGAAGGTCATCCCTCGGCACCCTGGGGACCCAGAGAGGCTGCCAAAGGTATGGGAAGAAATTTACATTCACCTTTTGTGCACTTAGCTGATGTTTTGACTGGACGATAAACCCAGAGTGCGCAGAATGGTTTCCTCTCTTGCTTCTGGGCACTTCAACAGAGAAACTGTAGCTCTGACAGAGATCAAACATGCAACTTCTCAGTTACACAGAGCTGCACTGAGTTGCTCTGCTATCAAAGAACAAGCACACAGAGATGCACGCACATTAATTCAAAACACTAAGAACAAAATAATTTCGTGTTTACGTTTTGTTTGTTTTGTGTGTGTGTTATTTTTATATTTCTGAGCAGAGTATGTGTTTTCAAATCTCCTGTGGGTTGTGTTTTTACCTCTTCATGAACTCTGTGTGTGTGAGCTGCTTAAACCCGTTTACGGGGTGAGCGTTTGAATCTTCTCCAGATCAGAGAGTCATATCTGATTATTTGTTTATCAGCTGGAGATCAAGTGGAGTGTTTAAAGGATCAGCAGATGTAAACAATTAGCACCAAACGATGAGCGCCACTTTGATACCGAACCCCTGTCATCTTGATCTGTACATGCAGGGTGACTTTTCAAAGGGCATATGTGTGAGTCTGTGAGTGTATATGTGTGTTTGTTTGTGTATGTGTGTGTGTGAGCTTACTGAGCCGACCTGATTCAACTTAGAACCTGTCTTCCTGGGTGGGCAGGGTCATGACCTTTCAAACAGCTGCTGTTGATTGGCTCCCCGTCTCCACCAGAGCTGATCCAGGATTGACTGTCTTTGCCGTGACATCATTAAAGAATGGGCGCCGGTCATGATGTGATGATTTAGCTATGACACAACGTCATCATCGCCGTGCCAACACCCTGGCTATAGCTCATGTGTTAGCAATGTGATATGCGTTGTCACTGTGGGAACATGTTCTATACATCAGACAAACCTCAAATGTTTGTGAAGTCTGTGGATTCATGGTCAGGAGTATTTATTACTTTCACTTCTTTACAGTATCCTGTACTGTTATTATCATGTTGTTCAGCCTCATTGTTGTCTGAATGCTGATGTTACAGCCTCCTTAGGAAACAGGATAAATACAGTGAGGGTCACGTGACTGATGGCAGCTAAAATCTAAAAGCTATATTTGGTTTAATAGTAGATTGTTTGGGGAGAATTAAAGGAGCATATCTGTGAGTCCAAGCCAGGACTGTGTGCACACAGCTCTTAACGTGGAGGTGGCTAAGCCAGTGGCTAGCAGCTAATGGTGCTAGCAGCTAGTGCTAACACCGTGAACAATGCTAACAACGGCAACAGTGCTGACAGAGATAACAGTGTTAACCTGGGGGCAAATACGCTGTTCCAGTATTAGCAGTAACTGCCATATGAGCGCAGTGCAGAGCGGCAGGGATTAGCTAGCCCGTGGGATACACACACAGACTCACATGCACTAAAATGCACGAACAGCCGGACCAGCTACCACAACAAAGAACACAGAAACTCAGATTGCAACACACACATAGGGAGTATGACTTCATTCTGCTCAGGACGCCATTACTCCACCATATCTTTACATAGCAAATAGTTGTTTGCTGCTTTATTAATGCTTTAAACATTATAACTCCCTTAAGTATTACTTAATGTTAGAGCATTTACAGTTAGGGGCCAGAGTATTATAGCGAGGCATGAACTTGTTTTGCTGGCTTTTTATTCCTTAACTTTAACACTTGCTATTGTGGGCCTTAGCTAATGCAAAAAAACAAAACAAACCTGTCTGCTTTGCAAGGTGTTCTCTGCATTAGCAGCTACTTCAACAACACCCGATCCTCGGCTATACACACACAAACTAGTAGGAATAACAACCCTCCCTACTAAAACCTCTGCCAATCACAGGTGGGTATCTCACACAAATCACCGTCATAGGTGCTAGTATTGACCGACAGGCTTCACAGCGTCTAAAAGTACACAACTTGGCTGGGAGTAACATGATCACTGACGGAGTAACTGCCATTACAGACCTTTTTACTGTAGCTGAACATAACACATTCTTAACAGTGACAGAAGCCATACAGTTAACATCACGTCACCCAGTCCATTACAGTATGTTTAGGAACTGTTACCGATAGTTTTAATTGATTGTGTTAACAGATCAGGTAAGAAATAGTTAACTGGTGTAGTGCAGTCAAATTCAGTCCAGTATCATAAGAATTATGTCCACATTAGTCGATAACGCAGCACGAGGTTTACAATCATTGCCAACCTCCAGTGCCAGTACGGTACCCTAAGGCTGCAACTAACGATTATATTCATAATCAATTAGTCTGACAATTATTTTCATGATTAATTGATTAACTTTAGTCTATAAGACATCAGAGAATCGTTGAAAAGCGCACATCACTATTTCCCTGAGCCTGAGGTGATGATCAAATGTCTTGCTTTTCTCCTACCAACCAATTCAATTTGCTCAAATGTTAAAACGTGGAAAGGCAGCAAATTCTCATATTTCAGAAACTAGAACTTGATTTAAAAACTTGAGCCAAATGAAACACTGTGCACATTAATACAGAGTGACTGTTCTTTCCATGAACTTGTATCTTCCTTTTCTGATACTGGTGATTTGTTTGTGTCATGAAAGGAAGTTGTTGTCGAAGGTCATCAGACGTGCTGCAACAGTGTTGTTTAAGTCTTAACAAAACTAAGTCATGAATTCTGCAAAAGGCGGTGGGAGTCGAGAATAGAGTGGAGCAATGAAGTCAACCCCTCGGAGGAGAATGTAGCTCTTTTAAAAGCTTTTACCTTCAGTATGACCCGGCCTGTTATATTTAGAGCGACTAACAATGAGTGCTGCAGAGAAATCTGTTCAGGAAATGATGTTAGCAACCCAAAGTATGTGATACCATAAGTGATGTTAGCTCAACCTTCTAGTAAAGGCTGAGTCAGAGAAGAAGAGGCATTGACTCACTTTTTTACGCACACACACCTAACTCGATTTGTGAGAGATTTACAGAGCATGACGCACACCTTGTTAACACAGAATCTGTAATGCTTCCTGTTTTTCCTGCCTGGATTTCCTCGGAATTGTAAAGGGGAAATAAAGCTTTACTACTTTTCTTGTTAGATTTATTTATACACCGGATAATTTGATCCGAGCAATCTAATTGGTCAGACCTGCATATTGAGCTGTTAGTTCCCATGAAGCATACAGGAGTGTGGAAAAAGTGTGGTTGATACATAACTAGTTAGCTATTTTTCTTTTATTATCATTTCTTTTTTTTCCTTTATTATTCTTGGTATTATGTTTTTGCATTACACTCCCACACAGACAGCACAAATGCATACAGTGAGCCAGAATACCCAGTATGACATTGTAACAGTGACCTAAAGAGAGTTAAAGTTCCTGTGACATAGAAGTTGGAGCATCTTGAGCTTCTGTGCTGCGACGTATTTACCTATGAAACTGAATATTTGAGTGGTGTCCAGTTACTGTCGCAGTTCTGCATTATTGGTCACCTGCTCACATCTGCCTGCCCAGTCACCCATTTCCCGTTCAATAATTTCCCACCTCATCAAAGCAGCTTCTTCACCTGCTCCTGATTACACACAGCCAGTATATTTACCCCGGCCTCACAGACAATCTTTGCCTGATTGTTCTTCGGCATTCCCATCCAAGACTTTGCATTGTTCACTCTCAGACTGATTCCTCGGTGCCGACCCTGCCTGTCTGGCATGTAACAAGAGATAAGTGATCAGTTAACATAGGGACACAGGATTAAAACTGAGAAAATGTATTTTTGATTTCATGGGGACTTTAACATTTACTCTAACATTTTAATAGTGGCAAATACTTTCTTTGGTGGCTGTGCTTGTCAGGTGAAATAAAACAAATGAGCATGTTACTTGTACTTAATGGGTCCATAAATACCTTAAGAACCAAATATTGATATCACGTCTGACCCCAGTCCACCATTAAGCACTTTAGCATTATTAAAAAACTACATTGGCTCTGAACTTTACTGGGCCTGTTTGTATTTTTCTTATTCCCGTGGATAACCAGTCAGGTTTATGAAAAGCAACATGATGTCACACAAGATATTTCCAGGCAGAATTACAAGAAGAACCACCGAGCTGCTGGATATGCCACCAGAGTAGCTGGATGCATCAGTCGAGTATCAGGTCCAACCAACGGACAATAGAAAGATGATTCGGTGCCAAAATGTTGGGTAACTTTCAAAGCTTTTCCATCATGATGAAATCAAGAGCACGTTGTTAGATTTTGATTCAGACTTAAGCTGAAACTTTCTCTGAACACACAAGTTGGACGTCTGATGTCTCCTCCTTTTTGCTGCTAACTGTGTCGTACAGTCGATGGTCCCTGTTTAGAGCAATGTTCTTCTTACATGTATGTGTGTGTTTGTCTGTGTGTGTGAGTGTGTGAGTGTGTGTGTGTGTGTGTGTGTGTGTGTGTGCATGCATTTATATGTGCGTTCCTGGGTAATTCATCATGGTGTAGACTAGTGGTCGATCGAACCCTGCGACTTTATTGCTGCTGCCCACCAGCAGTAACTTGGGTGTGTGTGTGTGTGTGTGTGTGTGTATGTGTGTGAGAAAGATAGAAAGAGAGAGACTGTAAATGTATTTGTCTCATCTGTATTTATTTGGATGCTGGATGCATGTTGTAATGATATGAAAATGTTTGTTGCATGTGTGTATGTGGTGTGTGTGAGCGTGTATTGATATGGGTGGCTGACTGAATATACCGGGTGTTGTGATTGGCGCCACACACACACTTGCCTGCTCGTTGCGAGTATCGATCGGCCTTTTTATTGAAGTTATGAGAGTTTTCTACAGGTACTATGAAGAAGGCAGACAGTCAGTCAGACAGGCAGACAGGCAGACAGACAGACGGGGCAGTGGAGTGTATGAGAGGATTACCAGTGGACAGCCAATTCTTTAATTGTTCAGTGAACATTGAGGGGATTTTGCTTGCCACACACACACACACACACACACGTACACACACACACACACACTAATGTTCAGCTGCCAGTTTGTGTCACTCTGATCTCTTCTGAATCCATCCATATGTGCACATACACTTACTGCACACAGTGACACACATATGTACAGAGAAGCCTGAAAACACATAAGGGTGAATTCACAGAAGGTTTGTGCGGCTTTTGCGGCCACTAAACCTGCACAAGACAAAAAGAAGCTGTGTAATTCTCAAAGCATCTGCAAAGGGTAAGATGCACCTGTAACTGTGCTGCGAAGCGAATCGCATCTCAGTGCTCTTCTGCTGTTTGTGTGTATTTCAGTAACATGCACACATTTTCTGCACTTGCGAACTGGGATATTAAATAAAATTACCAAACACATTAATTCTCTGTCATGTTTCAGTTTCTCGCCTGAACCGCCACACCTTGTCGGTCAGGACCTGCAGCTTGCTATCTGAAAATGTCACTTTACTTTTCTTTTTCTGCCATTGTTCTGCCTACTGTGTTCTTGGTGCAAAGGCTTATACTTTGCCACATGGATAACTGCAGTCAGCTGCAAAACCTAATGGGTATTTTTGCGCTGTAATATCATTAGTGTGACTTGGACCTTGAGATGAGACGTATGGTGGTTGCAAGTGATGCACAATTGATGGTGCTATCAGTGGCCGAAATCCATTCCTTGTGAATTCCCGCTTGTGTTTTCATTGTCCCATTTGAAACACTTTAGAGTTACATGCAACAGTCTGGGACTTATTTGTTGGTATATCAGGGACTTTTCCGTGGGCCTCCAGCTTTTTTATGCTCCAGTTACTGTGCACACTCCCAGACCTGGAGCTTTTCAGTGCACAAACACTAGTAATACAAATGCTGCAACAAATAGCCATTTCTTTTTAATGCATGTTTAATAATCAAGAACTGGATTTGGCTATGAAACCATTTTTATACTCTAATCTGCTGCTGATCACTTGTGTGGGCAATCAGCCAGTAACTAAGAGCGTAAGAGGCAGAAATGCCTCTTTGGATGCAAAAAGAAATCAATCACCTCTCTTGGCTTTTAGCCCTCTTCGCTGCAGCAGATAAATGATGGAAGAAAAAATAAAACAGCACAGAAAGACAATAGCTGCCCTTTCAGGTTTTGGAATATTTTCTGTAACTTAATGAATAAAATCTGATGATTTCACCAGCACCCACTATGAACCCAGATTTTGTTTCCTTTCACCTGTTTTTATGTACATTTTTAATTTGGACATATAAAAACCTGAGTGGAAAAATTAGTCTTAGCGGAGGTGAAAAAGTTTGTGAACAAAAATAAAACCAAAATGCTACAAAGTGCACTGAGAAGGCATTTTCGCAAATAAATCATGATGAAAATACTGACGAATCTTAAATTGAGGAAAACATCAGTGTTCCTCCAAGTAACACATAAAACAATCATAAATGCCAGATTTTTTTTTTTTTGTATTTTCCACCCTGTTTTCCATCATTTCAGAGCTGACTGGTTCTCTTTAAATTAAGTCATCTCATTTTTAGGGCTGTCATGGTAGAGGAATTTCCCCTGCGGTTATTAAGGGTGGCTCAAGAGTGCGAAATATGATATTACCACCACTTTCTGTTGTTTTTGCAAATTACTTCATTTATTCTGATGGATGCAGTTTTAAAACAAACTCGAAGCAAACTGCAAAAAAACAGCATATGTGCAGCACTCAGTGCACAATAGATGCTCAGCAGTTTGTCCCGCTGCTGGCATTTGCAGCATAGTGTATGTACGTGTTGCTCCCATGAAACATAGAAAAAGTAAGAACATAGCAGTACTGGCATTGGCTGCAATCTCCTGCGGTTGGCTTGTCAATACTGTGGTATTGCAATTTTGCAGCTATTGTGACAGCCCTAATGTTTTCCCCTCTTCTTCTTCTTCTTCTTAAAATTTTCGTTATATTCAAATGTAAACTTGACTTGTGATCCCTAGAAAAAAGAAGCACCATGGAAGCACCAGTCTGTTGGTGTAACTTAAAAGAACAGTCAGATTTATTTAGTTATACTGGAGGTAATTATTTCTCAGAAGGAATCATTATGTGCAGAAATGTGTGTTTCTCAGTGAAGGTTTGAACGGTTGACCAGTGTGTGTCACCCCCGTTAGACTGGTGACTTCCTCTGGTGACTCACACAGCTGACATCTGTACGCGACTCATTTTTATGATGTCATGCATTGTACTGAGGTCATGTCATCAGCTTCACCAAAATGAGTAATCCTAGTGATGCATGAACACACAGAGATGAAACCATCTCAATATATACATGCACTTAAACTCACATGTCGATGTCCAGCAGTGCGAAGAGAGGAAATCTGAAACCACACATCCTAACGCCATCAACATATTAGAAGATGTTCCCCAGAGGATGTGTGTGTGTGTGTGCACGCGCACATATCAATACTTTTGTGTATCTGTGTGATTGTGGCCCACATCCCTCTGAGCCTACATGTACAGTATGACATCATCTCTGAGCAAGGTGTGACCCTGCATGTACGGCATCCCTAATGGGACATTAGAAGCGTATCAAGCGGCTAATGTACCAGCATTAGGGAGGAATAAGTCATGTGTGTGTCATGTCTGTGCTGGCCTGGCACACGCACGTCACACACACATCTGACCCCACAGATACTCAGCTCAGCATTTCCTGGTCCTAATGCATACAACATGTGTGTGTGCGTTCATGTGTGTGTGTATATGTGTGTGAAAGAGAGTGTGTGTAATGTATGGTTATCACATTAGGGCTGGTCATAACTCAGACAGTAAAAGCACCTAGACACCTCCTGTTATTCTTTCTCTCTGCCAGCAGATCTGTCTTTTCTTTCACTCATCCTCTTCTTCACTGTCTGTCTGCATACCTGAAACAGACAAGAATAGATTACACTAAAAAAAGTCTTGATGATGAGTTAAATAAACTCAAGGTTTTCAGTTTGAAAATTATTTTTAAAGACTGACAAGACATGACAATGACGGCTACATGTCAGGCGTATATTCCATAAATATTTGACAGCAGATAAAGACGGTGTAGGACCATGACATGAATCAAGGCGAATGTTTTACTTTTAGATTAAAGCTTTAAAATCAGGCTTTATTGCAGCAATTACAGGAATCAAAGAAAAAAGGCAGCAATCTGTGATTAAAAAAGACACGTTTCAGAGTTGGTTCCTGTCACTCTGTTGTCATAATTCATCATGATCTACTGTAAACCCAGACAGCAGGTGATGGACAGAAACGTGAGGGAGAGGGTCAATCTCAACATAACCCAGTTAAAGCACTGATTTAGTGATTTGCATATTATGACATCCAGGTCAGAACTGGACTAAATTTGTCCTCTTACATACCAAGCAGACTTCATTTGCTGATGAAGGCCATAACATACTGGAAAAAGATAGTAAGAGTACCTGAAATTAAGATTATCTTGTCAAACTGCTACTTTAAAGGTCGAGATTGAACTTCATCCCTGGACAAAATTTGGTGCAATGTATTTTAGATGTCTCGGAATGTTGAAATTCAATTTTGTTATATAACCCAATATCACAAATCACAATTTGACTCGTCCCTCTGTCCTTGGACCGTCACAGCAGACAAGAAAGAGCAGCTAAGGAGGGATCACTCTCTCAGGACAGACAGACATGCAATGCATGTTTTGCGTACAGAACAGATCAACAAAATACAATTGCAGTATAGACAATTTAAATGACAAAATGATACACAGAGGGAGACAGAGAGACAGACAGAAAGAGGGAGAGCCAAAATAATTTATGTATGTTTGTAAATGATCAATATTTTTTCTGAAAAAGGAACAAAATCAAATTTATTTATAAGAGCACATTTAAAAACAACCGCAGCCGACCAAAGTGCTGTACAGATTAAAAGAATGACACACAAATATGAAACGAATACAACACTAGTAAGAACAATTACATACATAAAAAAGGTAATAAAATACTAAAATATTAAAACCACTACAAACAATCAAAGGCCAAAGAAAACATGCACGTTTTAAGATTTGTCTTAAAAGTGTCAATAGAGGGGGGCCATTTGATTGAAAGCAAAAGGTTATTCCAGAGCTCTGGAGCGGCTACTGCAAAGGAACGATTTCCCTTACCCACCAGCCTCAGTCGTTGGACATTGTTCTGTGGGTCTAAGAGGTCGGGAGTTGGAGTAGGGGCAGAAACTATCTATCTAACAGGGTTGAAATTTTGGGGTTAAAACAGATTTTCAATGACCACACTTTAAGGTATATTTGGGACAGTTGAACCCCCAGAAATTTTTCATATCTTGTCAGGTAATTTGGGACTCAGGTTGGCTCAGGTAGAGCGGCACTACATAGTTTTTTGACCGCATTTGATTTGTCCTTAAATAGGTTGTCTTAGAGGCTTGAAGCCGTTTTTTCGTTTATTTTTTATATAGTCAATTGGGGCTGTTGTATGAGAATATTTTCGCATTTCTTCTAGAATAAATAAGTTCATTTTTATACAATTCTCGTGGGATCCCTCCCTCCCTTTTTTTTTTTTTTCTTCCTTTTTTTGGTCAATTCAAGCGTGTCTGACTGCAAGTGGCATACGTGAAGCCAGAAGGCAGCAAGATTGGTTCGTATAACTGCCTTAACATTGCATATAGGCTAGTTGAAAACTATGTCAGTGTGAGAGTAAAGGAATTGCATAATGATATACTTTGGTTTCTTGTCTTGCAGTTAATGTACAAATGATCTCATGTGCAAATGCTAGTTCTGACACATTTTGATTTCCACAGCAATCCTGTTTTAATGTTATGTGTCTGTATGTACATGTCAGGTGATTCATTGTTCAAGTAGGCTACATTTTCTTAAAAAGACAAAGATACAACTTTAACTGAAGGAGTACAGTGGTTTTTAAGAACTAAACATTTACTGTGAACAAGCTGAATTAAGTTTGAAAACACCACACAGGGGCCTCCAATTATTTTCAATTATTTTCATGAGGGTGGGGGTTAGCGAGGGTGGCTCTGCCCTCCCCTGGCCACCCCTTGGCGGCATCACTGATTTGGGACCTATTGAAATTTAAAATTTAAATTTAAAAAGGCTGTTGAAACAACAGTTTCTATCATCAGTGCCTGATATGTAAAATATATTCACTTTTCAACCGAGTATCTCAGTTTTAACCCGGGCACATAGATACCTATTGACATGCAAATCATTACATCAAGGACACAGATAACATTTTTGCTGTATTGTGGCACTAACTGATACCTGAAAGATCTATTTACTCCCCGATTTCATTTTCATTTTGTTGCTACAATTAGATGTATTTTTGTTGTTGCTGCAGGCGATCCTATTAACAAAAGTTTAGGCCCTCAGGACGTCAAAGCTGGATTATTTTAGACTTTTTAATCAGTTTTGAAACACAAATGATGCCCACAAGATCGACAACAGCACTTTCATTCTCATTCATATCAACACAATGCAGCTGGAAGCATTATTCATTCGTATTGAGCAGGAGGTAATCCGACAAACAATGCGTTCTTATTTACAGACGCAACCTGGGAGAGATTAATTAGGTGATTCGAGTAGCTGTGTGTCTAAATATGAAGAGACGTAAACAGGCAGAGTATTCAAAGTGCATCGATCCCAGCAGTCAGAGGCTTTGAGTGATTTAGTAGCAGAAGCCTGCAGACCCGATAATGATGATGTTACTAGAGGATCATCTTTCCTTCCCGTTTATCAGCTACCGCCTTACTGGAACCGCTCGAACATTTAGGATCAGGTTTCTGGGAGTGAGTATATATGTGTGCGTGCGTGCGTGCGTGCGTGCGTGCGTGCGTGCGTGAGCCGCTCAGCTCAACAGTCTAATAATGAGAGGTTAACAGAGAGCCAGCCTGGCCATAATAATGTGTAAAAGATTGAATTTAGCACCATGGACAGGCACACTAAAACTGCTGACTGGCTCTGTGACCTCTCATATCATCACACACACACACACACTCACACACAGACACACACACTGATGGAGAGGCAATATGTTCCACCAGGCACAAACTCAAAAGGAGCACACATGCAGCCAACCATAAGTGTGTGTGTGTGTGAGTGTGTGTCACACAGTGCAGGTTAATACTGTGAAGCACAGAGTAATTTTCTCTCTGTCGCCGGGCGGCCTCACGCTGTGGAAACGACAACACATTAACTGTTAAACAAGACACCTTAGACCCCGGGGTGGGAGCCGAGAGAGGAAGAGGGAGAGGCTGAGAGGGTGGGCGGGTGAGGAAGAGAAGAGAAACAATAAAGAGACTGGGAAAAAGAGAAAATTGTTGAAGGGTTTGGTGGGTGGGGAATACAAGAAGGGCAATTCCCAATGTGGAGGCAGAGTGGGATGATTGGAGCGGTGGAGGGAAAGGTGAAAATGGACCGCGGGAAGCAAAAGAGGAGGAGGAGGACATTGAAACATCACATTTAGCAATAACTGATAACAATAAACGCGAGCGAACTCCAAGCCAAATCCAGTCCTTCTTGCTGCAAAGCTGTTCATCTTTACAAACACTGTTAGGAGAATTTTAGATCATAGAATATAGGGAAAAAAAATCTAAGATGTTATCCTTTAAAGGGCTGTCACTCCAGAATGGCTCACATTGGATCACTGTGGTCTCATTTGAACAGCAATGCACAGCAGAAGAGCCTACAGAGCACTTTAGATTTACTTTAGAGTATATTTTAAATGCCTGTCACTTTAAGATGTCATTTAGACACAGAGGGAAAAAAAGACACATAAAAGCACTTGACTTGACAGCAGATAATCTGCCTTTAAAAGGAGTGAAGAGCAATTTGTTTATCATGAATAGATGGTGAAATGGATGTTGGGTGATGGTGCGTTGGGGGGAGAAAGGAGGGGGAAAGATTGCACATGCGTTTTGTTGTTTTTTTTAATAACTTTTATGTGTGATTGTGCATCTGCCTTTATATCTTCACATGCATCTAAAACCTTGATGTAACTTATTGATGAATTTTGATGTTTTTCCCAAGAAAGAACTGAGTACAAACTGAGGCTAATACTGCTGCCTTCTTTTTCTGTGATTCTCTCAGGAAGTTATTTTGAAGAGAGCAGCCGACCTGGTAGAAGCCCTTTATGGTTTGCCCCACAATAACCAAGTAAGGAACACAGAAACACACACACACACACACACACACACACACACACACACACACACACACACACACACACAAATATCCACAAGGACAGTGAAGAGAATTAACATGTTCCATTCCTTTATACTTTTTCTTTTTGGTTTCACTACGTACTGCATTTGTGAAAGTACTGTTGTATGGAGTGTACACACAGTTAGGACGTACAACTTCATCATGAACTTTAACCCTCTTGCTCATATTTTCGACGCAGTTTGTAGTGCGAAATTAAGGGATATTGATGTACTGATTATACCCACGACGTGCAAAAAATATGTGGTACTTGCACATGAATTCGTTGTCATCCATCATTGTCAGCTGTCAATAAACTGTCATTGAGCTTTTGGTATATTTTCTGGTACACTAAATAATAGTATGGGTATTAGAACGCAGGTTATTTTACCTGTCCTGTTTGTTTTCATCAATCTTAATGCTTTTCTCTTCCTGTAGGAGATCATCCTGAAGCGTGCGGCAGACATTGCAGAAGCTCTCTACAGTGTTCCACGAGGACACACCCAGCTCTCCGGCTCCACCCACGGCAGCATGATGGGGGTCAACTCCTTCACTGGGCAGCTGTCTGTCAACGTCTCGGAACCCCCGCAGGGCAATCAGGGTAAGACTTTTCAAATGCACATCACCACTTTACAACAAAGATACTACCTGAATGATCTGCGTTCACTTCACTTCGACCATTCACCTCATGCTCCTCTTCCTCTCCCCCACACGTCCTGCAGGCTTCGTGCGCAGCAGCAGTAGTGTGTCTCCTCATGGTTACGTGCCCAGCTCCACGCCTCAGCAGACCGGCTACACTTCAGTCACCAGCACCATGAACGGCTACGCTAACAACACCGGCATGACCAACCTGGGAGGCTCGCCCACTTTCCTCAACGGCTCTGCAGCCAACTCGCCTTATGCTAGTGAGTGTGCACGTGTGCATTTACTTTACAGACATGAATACACACACACACTCACACTGTACTGATGTTACCTATTATAGAGTTATTTAGCAGCCACCGAGCTACTTCAAAATGCAGTTACACAGCTACCAGTTTGATTACAGGTGTTCAGCACTGCATACATGCATGCAGATCTTACACACTGTACCTACACACGTCTGTGGACAGGAAGTGAAAGTCTCAGATCTGCCGAGTGGAGATTCCCCCATGGGGCTTTCTGTCTCTGTGTCTTCAAAAACAATCACCAACTCCATTTTGTCCTCCGTCCTTCTCCTCCCTCCTTCCCTTGCTTCCTTTCATCTGACAACCACACCTCCTTTCTCTCTGTTGGTTAATTGCATCTCTTTTCCATTTAGCAGAAAGAGGGAGAGAGGAAGGGGGGTTCAGTGAGATGTTGCTTGCTGATATTTTTCTCACTGATGGTGATGATGGAAAATGAAGATCTGACTTTGGAAGAGTGGAACCTTTAGGTGTCACTTCTTATAAAAGATAATTTTAAGCCACAATTTAAAAATACACTACATGGCTAAAGGTGAATATGAACATGAATATTAACATGTGATTTATAAACATCACATTCAGGCATCAACATGCCTCCATAACAGCCTCCCACTCTTTGGGAAAAATTTCGACATGATTTTGGAACCTGGCTGCAGGGACTTTCTTCGATTCAGCCACAAGAGCATCAGTGAGCTCGAGCAGTGGCCTGGCTCACAGTCTGGTTGTTAAAATCAATCCCAAAGGTGTTGGACAGGGTTGAGGTCAGGACTGTGCAGGCCAGTCAAGTTCTCTCACACCAAACTCTTTTGTTATGATCCTGGCTTTGTGTGTAGGGGTCTTGTCATGCTAAAACACTTGAGGGCCTTCCCCAAACTGTTGCCAGCAGTAAGATTTCCCTTCATCAGAACTAAAGGGCCTAACCCAAACCAAGAAAACAACCCCTGACAAAGGGCCTTGACACACTAAGCCGATGATGGGCTATTGGTCAATGCCGGGTCATCGATGAGGCAAGGCAAGACAAGGCACATTTATTTATATAGCACATTTCATACCCAAAGGCAACTCAAAGTGCTTTACAGATTAGTCCAGTCAAAGTTCATTGTAGCCCAATCACAAAGCATGCTTGAAAGGGCTGTACAAAGAGTAATTTCAATTTCAATTTGATCTATAAAGTCCAATAACACAAAGTACAATTAGCCTTAGAGGGATTTAAAGCGTAGGACAATCCTCTGTCCTTGGACCCTCACAGTGGAAAAGGAAAAACTCCCCCAAAACAAACCTTTAATGGGGAAAAAATCATCTGTAAGTGTCTGTTGCCCTAATTTTTGTGGGGTGTCCCTCACCTTCAGCGCTAGTCGAACGTTATTGGCAGAAATGGTTTGTTATTTCCTCTCACGCAGGCTGTTAGCTGTCGTCTCTGCTGTGTGTTGAAGTGCAACTTTTTGGCTAAGATTTAAGTGACCTGAGGAGACGCAAGAGTCGGCCTTCGTTGCCACCAGTTCTTTGCAGTCAGCTTGGTGTGTTTGGGCCTTTAAACACAAACATATGTGGACAGGGTTGTCTACAGACTTTTGGCCATATTGTTTATTCCCAAAAGGCCAATTTCAAGCCACTTTCTGTCACATGTCGAAGTCAAATTTCTTTGACCCAACATGTAATGTATATCATTATGCATCACACATTGTACAGAATTTTGAATGTAATTGATGAGACAATAAGTTGGAGCCTCATGTTCAATACAGTAACCATAATCTGTCTCTTTCCTTTATTTTCACCCTTCATTCCTCATCCACCCTTGTCTTCTTCATCCCATCTCTCTCATCCCTTTCTCCCTATTTTTCTGCTCTCCGCTAAAAAAAATTTAATTACCACCACCCCAGTTGTCCCCTCCAGTCCCACTATGGCCTCCTCCACCTCTCTCCCCTCCAACTGCTCCTCCTCCTCTGGCGTCTTCTCCTTCTCTCCGGCCAACATGGTGTCGGCGGCCGTTAAGCAGAAGTCCGCCTTCGCTCCAGTGGTCAGGCCCTCCTCCTCCCCTCCACCCTCCTGTACCAGCGCCAATGGCAACGGGCTCCAAGGTAATTTACCATGACAACAGTCAGTCAGTCAGTCAGGGGATGCTTAGCAGGAGGACTTCCCCAGCAGATATACTGCCATTAGAGTCCCTGTCACGTCCTTGTCTGATCAGTCAGTACGAGCATATATTCTTACCACTTACCACTTTGGTCCAGACTGAAATACCTCAACAACCATTAGATGGATTTGCCATGAACGTTTGTGCAGACATTTATGGTCTCTAATGGGTGAATCGTAACAACTTTGGTGGTCATTTGACTTTTCCTCTAGTGCCACCATTAGACTCCATTAGACTTTTTTTTTTTTTTTTGGAAAATTTCTCCACAAGTATTGAATGGATTGCCATGAAATTTCAAACACACATTCATTTTTCCCCTCAGGATGAACTGTAATAACTTTGTTGATCCCTTTTTATTTAATCTAGTTTGGTCTAGTTCGTCCAGCACTTTGGTTTATGACCAAATACCTGCACAACTAATTCCCATCAGCCTCAGTGCCACATGGTGTTTTTTGCTACGTAGCAAATGTTAACATGCTTACAGACTACGCTAAAACACTGTTTACACTTGGGTTTAAAATGCATTCTGATGATCTGGACACAGCCTAGACACGTCACCGTTTACAGTTGTGTCTGTCATGTGTCCAGCTGACCTCTTATGTTCAGATTTCATTGCTGCCTACATCACTTTCATTAGAACAGTGATATTCAGCTTGCAGGCTGGTGGCCAAATCAGGTCCACAATGGGGTGCTTGATGGCCGCAGACCATTTTCTAATTTTACTATCAAAATAAATTGATTGACACTAGGTTGTTTTTTTTTTTAATTTTCATGTAAATAAGATGCTAAAGTGCATTAAAAGCATCAAAATAGAGTTTGTTTATTTAACAAAAATGCCCAGGAAGGCTCCCCAGGACCCCCCGGCAGAGGTCCAGACTAATTAATATCTGTTTATTAACTGGCCTCTGGCCTCCTGTCATTTTGCATAAGTGGCCCCGGGCAAAGCAAGTTAAGTATCCCTGCGCAAGAATTATTATGTCCACGCTCTCGATAGTCACAACAGCATGATGTTTCGTTACATCTGGAGATATCGCTGTCAGTAGAATTCAACATGTCTCCTTTCATAGGGCAAAACACTTCACGCAACACTTCATCCAACTAGTTGTAAAATGGGCAAGTTATAGAGCAGCAAAACAACCACTACATCCTGTATTGATGACGTAGTCTGTGTCAGGGACGCATCAGGACACAAAACATACGTGGTCAGACGCACCCCAGACTACCTCGGCAAGTGGTTTAAGTGATCGGATCACAATGTGTCTTGGTGGTCATTTACATTTGTATTTAGTGCTGTCCACTTGAGCTCTGATCGTGCAAGAAGCATTTTAAAACCAAGTGTAAACAGGTAGAGGGAATCTCTTGCGCTTCAGCCCTTCCACAATTGGAGGTCGGTGCTTCTCAGAACAGGACAATATAGATCAAGATAACCCTGTGGAGGAATCCAAGTGTAAACAGGGTTAAAGATGGTTAACATGAAAAACATTATATCTGTTAAATGTCAGTGTGTCAGCATACCAAAACAACAAGATATGTGTAAACTATTATGAGAGGTTTGTCTGTTAAATCTGTCATGCAGAGGACAATATGGACAATTTTATCCAAGTCAACTTGTATGACTTCACCCTTTGGATTGACAGTTTGTTTCATTCTCTCTCCTCCCTCCTGTCTTTTCTCTTGACTTATAACCCTTCCCTCTTTTTATTCCTCTGACCTTACACCCTTCCTTTGTCGTGACTCTGCCCCTGTCTGTCTCCTGCCTGTGTCTCTACCAGATCAAACATTTGTGGACTCTAGCAAGTACTCAACAGCCAGCTCTCTACAAGGCCTGGCCTTCACCTGAAGTATGTCCCTCAACTTTCTCTTCCTCCAACTTTGTTGACTAATTGCATTTGCAACTTTCATTAAACTGACTTATTTCAATCAAGTGATGATTGTCTTGCACGTGAGACATTATTTATCCCTGTTTCTGATCTATCACTCACTTTCCTGACTTTTTACCCTCAACTTTCCTTTCATCTCGTACTTTCATTTTTTTCTGTCTCCATCTTCCCTCTGTCTCATCATCACCTCTCCATCCTCCTCCTCCTTAACTTTTCCATCCACATCTCATCCCACAGCACAGATGCAGCTATTCTGTTGCCTGGTAACACCCCCTGTCTTTCTATTGGCTGGGAAAAAAAGACAGGAAGTTAGATATTTACAGAAACCCCAAAAAAAAGACATTTGGCAGAGAGGATTTATTTCTCAACATCATTGGTTTTGTTTAGCTGTGTGTGCATTTGCTCTTGATTTTCCGTGTGTGTGTGTGTGTGTGTGTGTGTGGAGAGAGAGAGAAAGAGCATGTGCGGGGGTGTGGGAACTCAAAGCTCAGCCTCAAAGCACAGCTGAAATAAACACTCCCCACTTACAGCTTACACACACACTTTCCTCTGTCACACACACTGGGTGATCACACACTGGCAGCTTACTAGGGAGCGATCAACAATGACAGCTGTTCGACTCTCTTGACAGTTTATACTGGCAGTATACCTGCCCTATTGTGTGTGTGTGTGTGTGTGTGTGTGTGTGTGTGTGTGTGCGCTCCTGAGACAAAAAAGAAAATGAGGGGAAAAAACGGAGGCTCCACTGAAACAATACATTTTGCGGTATTTTGTCACACTGGTGCTAAAAAACGAACTCTTTTCTCTTTAAAGTTTTCACCCACCATGAAATATATAAAAAACATATATTTAATCATTTCTCAACTGTGCTGTGTGTGTGTTTGTGTGTGTGTTTGTGAGTGTGTGATTTTGGGCTGGGCTCTGCCTCTCACATGTTGACACCCATCCCTTGGGTTTAAATACAACACACGCCATGATGCAATCTGTCAGGCGCACACACAAACATACAGTAAAATACGCCAACTGTTCCCGCACAGAATTAAATGTGTGTGTGTGCGTGTGTGTGTGAGTGTGAGAAAGCATCGCCAAGAGCCAACTTATATGATGTGTCCCCGCTCGATTTTACTGATTTATTCATCTATTGATGTTTTAAATGTCGCTGCAGTCACACAGCTGCACAGATGGGAAAACATATTGATGTATTTATGAGGGAATTTTTTTATGACGATGAAAAATATTTGGCTGTGTTTTAAAAGTTTTTTCACTCCCTCTCCCTCTCCCCCCCTCCCCTCCTCTCCCTCTGTTTCTTTTTCCACCCAACAGCAATCCCAGGAATGATCGTCCCACCCATGTAAAGGTGTGAGTGCATGACTGTGCGTGTGTTTGTGTGTGAGACTGTGTGTGAGATGAACCAAGCACACTCACACCGATCCCGGCGGAGGATTTCGGTGCGAGTCAGACTCCGGTCGGGGATGGAAGCAGCTGTCCCGATCTGAAGGAACAAACCCAACTCAGGCCCTTTCTAACACAAAAACAACTACGAGAAAAACAGACGAAGAACAAAAAAAAGACAAAGACTGTTTGCGAGGAAATAAGTTGTTTAGACTTTGTACACCTTGATGCTTTTATAGGAGAACGGCCACGCCTACATTTTGACTCTCCACGGACACAGGAGGTGTATTTATTTTGGAGAGAATCCACTTCTTCCCTTGAGTGATTTTTCTTTTTGTGCAACAGTTAACGTGTGATAATCATCCTCTAACTGTATCTCACATGAGGGATTTTCTATTTATGAAGTTTGGTCATTAATGAAGGATTATAATGTGAAGAATACCTGACGATGATGGTGATGATGATGAAGAGGCAGCGGGATTCACGTAGGGTCGAATCCAGCCGACACAGACAAGCCAAGCCAGACACACACTTTCACTTCTCATTGCCAAATCCACACCACCGTCACTCTTTCTGCACAGACACTCAGACAGCGAGGTCTTCCTCTGCATTTAATCGATCAGATGAAGGATTGAGATGCTGCAGTTTTAGCCAGTCGCCATGTTTGCTTTGAGCTCGCTTCACATACATTTGCACCGCTGCTCCAGTGTGCTACATTTTCTAGAAGGAGAAAATCTTTCAAGTGCAGAGAGAAACAAAATTCAGTCATCTAACAAACCAAGAAGACACATATTTCCACCGTGCAAGATTCAAGAAATGAGACTTGCTGCAGTTCAGATTCAGGACAGATTTGAGGAGCTGACTGTAAAAGGGCCATAATGAGTGTGTGATCACTGGGTGCCAACAGCAGCTTCACTGTTGAAGATTTGACCCAACAACTCTGCCACTGAGTCCGTCCCTCGACCCTGTTACCAAACAATCTGTTACAAAGTCAGACACCGCCACAGCAACCTCTATAAGAGGGGGAACATGTCTTAAAGACTGCTGCCATTTTGAGTTTGATTTTGTTGTGTGAGGGTTGCCTTCTCAAATGTTTGTCTTAATACATAAATTCTTATTTCTGTTTGGTTTTTCTTTTGGTTTGCTGTGTTCTTTATATTCTTCCTGCCATCAGCCAGCCAATCAGATTGTGTTTCTTTTGATACCTGCCCACTTATCTGGTGTGATGGACAACTTGAGTGAGAAAATGATCCAATGGTGTGTCTTAAATGCTGCGCTGCAAAGAATGTCATTATATGTATAACTGAGTCTTAAAATTTTTTGTGAAAACATCTTCCACTGCGGTTTCAAATCTGCCCATGAATTCAGTTCAATTTTTTATTTTGTTTACAGTACAACTGTATATAATTGAACACCATTGCAGCATTATTGCATCCCATCTTGCACTTGTTTTCTTGAGAAGTAAAAATTTCCTAAAGAAAGACTTTTTTTTTGCAGCGCAGGATAATTAGCCAGCGACATGTCTTAAATACCCGGTGTGCAACAATGAAAGAAGTAGCTGATGATTTGTTGTCACTGTTCCCTCAACCATGCAGTGTGTGTGCTTCAAAAGTCTTACTTAATTTATGATTGTGTTAGTTTTGCCAAAGCCCTTATTTGAGACATTAAGGCCTAAACAGTCGCATGCCACGGCTTCTACGCTAGTTTTCTTTTCTTGTCATACACAGTCAGAAATGCCATACATCAGAACAACTGTCTTTTTCACACCTGCCAAAGGTACAGTTCATAAATGCGTCTTAGTTTTTCGTTTAGGTTGATGACATTTGCCACCAATAGAAACTATGTAAAAGTAAATTTGGATTCTTAACTGGACACAGAGCCTTATTAGCATCATGTGCAGATGAAGTAAATCCCACCTCTTTGATAAACAAGAATCAGTTGCCTGTGAAGATCTGGCCCATAGACTGTTTATAAAGATGGCTGCCATGTCCTACCACTGTACAAAAATCAAGTCAAAATATCCCAGATACAGCCGCCACCATCTTGCTCTGGTGACATAATTTGGAGCCCAGGTCCATGCAGTAGTGATCCCCGCGGTATTGAGTTCCCGCTGGTACACCGACTCGACCGATCGCAAGCAGCAAAATTATGATGTCATACCCCCACTTTATAGCATCAAATGATTAATTAGAACCAAACTTACATACTATACTACCACTTTTTTCATGATTTATGACAACATACTAAACTATGACCTTTTTCCGTGATTTTTGACGATGTACTACACGTGACTTTTTTTCGTGATTTTGGAGGACATACTGTACTATAATGTTTTTTGTGATTTTTGACAAAATACTAAACTATGATGTTTATTCGAGATTTTTGATGACATACTAAACTATGATGGTTTTTTTTTAGATTTTTGATGAATTACTTAACAATGGCCTTTTTTTTGCAATTTTTGACGACATACTAAACTATGACGTTTTTTTGTGATTTCTGACGACATACCATACTATGATCAAGAAAATTAAAACTTGAACATACGCCAGCGAGATAAGAACCAACCCTAAATGACAGAAACCATCTTTGGCAAAAATTTATTTGATGTGTACCTATCTTTAAATTTGGCTCATGTCCGTTAACACAAAGGGGAGGGGTTTACATACTGCAGCCAGCCACCAGGGGACGATTGATATGTTTTTCCGTCACTTTTGGGAAGCTGTCATGCTGTCCATCTTTATTATACAGTTTATGGTCTTAGATGGTAAGGCTCAATCAAAAAAAGGAGGAAAATATTGAATGTCCGTCAGTTTTTGAATCTGAACCAAATGAGTGAAAGCCACCTCCTCGGGAATAAAATTTGGGTGAACTCTAAGGGACGTTTTCAAGAATTTGAAAAATGACACAAAATATTTCTACAAAAAGAATCCCTGAAAACTCACCTTCTTAAAGACGCGTTCCTTGCTTTGCCTCTCATGTCTACGGATTTGAACGTTAAGACATCTTATTTGTTTTTGTATAATTTTGTATCTGTTTATTAAGAGCCATACTTCCACTGCTAATTTCAATCAAACTAAAATAAGCCATGGTTTTTTGTTTTTTTTTTCATTTGTAAGTCAAGTGCGCAGGAGGATATTTTTCATTCTGTCACAATGTTGTTTGTATCATTATTGTTAAAGGTTGCATAATTTAGTTGTGTTAATAGGTGTAGAGTTCATAAATATGTCATTATGATTATCTGTGTTTGTCTTCCATGTGATGGATTTGAAGATGGAACAGAGCTGCTTAATGAAGGCTTTCTCCTGCAGCCACTTCTCCTCTCTTTGCTCTCTTTCCCTCCTCCTCCATGTTTTGATTGTGCTTTTAATACTCTGTATGTTTGCTCTCTTTTTTTCCTTCCCCTCACAAAAATGAGCCACCTATTTATTTTATCTCAAATATGGGTCTGCAGACCACTTTTCTGTTTGTGTCTACATGTGAGAGTGCCTGTGACTGTGTGTGTGTGTGTGTGTGTGTCATCATTTTTCTCTGAAAGAAAAATGTGATGTTTTAAAGCTAAGGGATGTTTTTTATAGTACATATATAAATACCTGTACAGGAAGGAGTACATAGAGGGTTTGGTTAAAAGAAGTATGATCTGAAGCACTTGTCCGACAACATCGACATTTATCATGGCTTGTCTGCGTTCAGGCTCACAGTGGTGGTCGTCATTCATACACACATTATCAGCAGTGTCAGTGCGGAGGGGAAGAGTACAGAGGAAACTACTGTAAAGATGATGATGTTGATTCTTTTTTTTATTTTAAACTTTGAAGTGTAAAATAACTTTTTGACTCTCACTATATTTAATTAAAGTTCTTTCTTCTCTGTGAAAAAAGGTGTTTGTGTTTCACTTTGTTGTGTATCACTGTCACTCAGACTGCAGGGTAATGTGGTGAGAGACACACACATGTGAGAAAAGATGCAAGTGAGGGTGCAATTAAGGGAATTGAGATGCATCAGTGCAGTTTGGAGAAATTTCGAGCCTCTCTGCAGGAGCTGCAGGGAGGAGTCGGGTCATTACAAAGATTCAGCTCACCTGTGTTAACCGCCTGAAATCTCTATATAAACTGGTGGCAGTTTTCCTGTAGACAGGTTGCATTTAATCTAATCTCTCTTCACCTAAGAGAAACCTGTTTTAGTTTACAGCTCATGTATCTCAGCTCTCTGTCCCAGCGTCAGACCTTCAGCTTTATCACACACATAACAAAAAGCCAAAGAAGCATTTGTTTCTATTTAATGTACCTGCTGAAAGCGATGGAGTAAAAGAGAGTCAAGAAAGTTAAAGATCTGCAATGAAAAAAATGAAAGAGGGTTCAGTGTTGAATGAACAATGAGATAGAAAAAAGTGTCTTTATCATTCATTGTGTGTCATCAAACTGCCCTGAATTCATGCTTCACGATGCCAGAGAGTCAAAACCAGAGCACAAAAACGCAAAGATCATATAAATTAGGGATCCTTTCATACCTTTCGATAAAAACTTTGCCATTTAGCAGCTGACTCTGAAGACTGTTTAATGCCACAATCACTGATGGCCTGACCTGACAGGTGTGAGGCATCAGGGACAGGTGTGACTGTTTGTGAGGAGTGAATGTGTGAATGAGAGAGTGATTATGGGCACATGTCACATTACACTGCATTTGTGCTTCATGCTGCGCTCACCCTTTTCCTACTGACTGTGTGAATGGCTCCAGGTTCATTTTTATTCATAAAACTGTGATTATGTACGTAAAGTTAAGTTCTTGGTGCTGACAGGTGAAACAAAAGAAAATCAGTCCCTCACGCCGTGTGTGTTTTGAAAGATGGCAAGTTATTATTTGTCAGGGTCCAATGTGTGGTCTCTCATGACTCTCAGCCAAAATATGGCAAGCATTTGAGTCTGTAATCTCTTAATCTGGTGACCGTCCCTAAAGGCACACATATCTTGTAGCTGAAGTGTTGGATGTTGGAGTTTCCCACACACCTGAACACACTTTACAGCCAAGTTACGAGAAGAAAATATTTGTATTATACATTTCTGCTATCTTAGACTACATTACATTTGCTCTTTTCGTACGTATATCAGCGTTTTGTCTCAGGAGGTGGAGGGGTGTCTCCTAGGCAAGACACCTGCCAAGCTGCAGACAACTGATTGTTTTTTTGTTTTTTTTACTGACCCTATGCAGCATTTCAACAGTGTTTGTGGCACCGAGCCTGGTGGGATTTTTCACCAACCCCACCCTGCTTTTCCAGCAGCTTTTGTACCACAGAATTTCCGTGTTTTAAGTCAAAACATGATCTTTTCCTAATCATAATGTGATTTTTGTGCCTAAACCTGGTCACACCTTTGCCACAGCGTTGCTGACAAATGTAAAGTTTCAGCGTATCGCCTTCAAAATAATGTACAAATGTAACATAGACGTGGTTGCAAAAACATAAAATATAAACTTTTTCTCTGGTGATTGGGTTTGACGTTTTACCCTTTCAACAACATTACACACAATGATAGAACATCATGTTGAGTGTTTCAAGTTTCTTACTTCACCTGGTGTTCATAAATGCTGGCAGTAAATGTAACAAAATCTTAGAGCTGATGCTTTTTTAAGTGCTCACCATTTTGGTAATTTGCAGACAAAAATTTTACTAAATGTAATAAAATATGCAAGACGGTGAACACTTTTAAGCGACAGCTGGAGACCTTTTTATTTGATTTGGAGTTTCATTGATGTCCTATTTTTTTCCTAATTCTCCCATTTTTACTATCTCTACTGTTTTTTTTTCCTTCATTTATATACTTGTGTATATTGTGTTATTCCTTTTGCTCTAGTGTTATTGTGTTGAATCTTAATTGTGAAGCACCGTGAGCTATATCTATTGTATGAAAAGTGTTCTATAAATAATTTAATAATTTATTATTAAAGTTTATGAACACACAAAAAAAAAATAAAACGCACTGAGCCATTGACAAGAGAGTGACAAACTTCTTAAATATTAGTCTGACCTGAAAGGTGGAAGTTTCATAAAACTGTCAGCAGTCAACAATTCACTGTTTCAGTCAAACTTTATTTGAATTCACCTTCACACGGTACAGATTAGTGCCGTTAAAGGTGATTTACAGTTGACTCAAAATGAAAAGAATAAAGACACATGATGAGGATGGTGCACACAAAAAAGCACATCTATAGATTTATGGAGTGAAATAAAATAGTAGAAATGTGACTCATCACAAGACACTGAACTCTTCTTCTTCACCGCTCAGCTGTGAAGCTCAGTTCCAGTAAGGATCACACACAGAGAGGTTGATCTGGGTCAAAGTGTTACACAATATGTTGTAAAACTCACACAGAGAAGGGGATTCACTCTGTGGGTATATTTGTTTTATTATTTAAATCTTTTCATTTCTCCTCCAGTCTTCTGTCACATCAGACTCCAGCAGCTCTGATGTTGAGCAAGGCTACCAGCACGGCCAACGATTTGGTCATGTACACTGTGTGTGTGTGTGTGTGTGTGTGTGTGTGCGCGTGTGTGCGTGTGTGCGTGTGTGCGTGTGTGCGTGCGTGCGTGCGTGCGTTCATAAACAATACAAATTCTCCAGTGAGACCCGTTTTTGTAATGAGACAGATGGGCCCTGCCTGGAGTTAGCTATCAGCACAACCACAGGCTGTGTGTGTGTGTGTGTGTGTGTGTGTGTGTGTGTATGTGTGTGTGTGTGTGAGAAAGGGAGAGCAAGTGTGTGTGAGGTGTTATTCTCCTATTCCTAGCCTGCAGGCTTAATCAAAGAGGAGCCACAGATGTCTTATTGACACCAATTAGTTTCTGTCTCATGGCACACACACACACACACACACACACACACACACACACACACACACACACACACGCACACACATTAATACAAATGTATTTAGAGTGTGAACACACATCCGCGCTTTCATTTCATAGAGTTGATCTGAGTTGAATTTGGGATTATTTATGGCCTCGTCTCGATGAGTTGAAGAATGCAGTCAATTTGTTTGAGCGCTATCTGCACACATTCACAATTCACAAAAACACACCAGTTCGATAGCTTGTTGCCTCTGTGTGTGTGCACACCGATGTGTGTCTGTGTGTGTGTCTGTGTGATAAGTCTGACAAGACAGGACTGAAGACATCCATTAGCTAATGGATCTCTCCTCTCTCAATTTTTTTCCTCTCTCCTCTTCTTTTATCCCTCTCATCCTCCCACCATCACCACATCACACTCCCGGTGCTCTTAACCCCATCAGGAGGAACCACACACACACACACTTTCTCACACACACCCTAATCCCCTCTCTCTTCCCTCCTCCTCTGTCCTCCATCAGCTCGATGCAAAACCTTTATGTACACAGGCTGTACATGCTGACAGCAAGCCTCCTTTTGAGGTTTGGCTCTGCTCTCAGAACAGTTTAAACATCCAGAATGTGAATATTAATTTAATTTTACAGAAACTCCAGACAGAGAAAAGTGGACGGAGCAGCTTTGCCCTCAAATGATGGTGAAACTGCTTTTCCAGGCGGACATACTTTCAAAGTAAAGTGCTGCTGTTGTCAAAGTATTTTTGGTTAGCAAATGATACTTACCCACTTCTCACTGTGCATTTGTCAAACTAAACATTGGTGTGTGACTGATTCACTTTAGTGATTGATACCTAATCATCCTCACAAGTGTGTCCGCTGTCCTCCTGCGTTGTTAATGTTTAAAACAGAAATAAAAACAGGACAGAAATTTCAAGTCTTTCCATTTTTGTGTCAGTTTTTCCACTTCTAATCAGTTCAATCAGTTGTTTATTTGTCACATGGTTTTATACAAATACAACTCCAGTGAGACGTGATCCCTTCAGCTGCTTTAACTTGAGCACTGTGATATAGATCTTTTTTGCATCTTACATTGTTGGCTGCTGCTTTATAATTGTTCATAATTCCAGATGGTTCTGATAATCCATGTTCCCTGGTTGTGGGATGTATTAACTGTCCACACATCCTGACCCCACCAAGACGACTGTAGGGTTGCAGCGCCTCTCTACAGCTGCCTCTGAATGGCGTATAGCAGTGATTCACAGCAGGAACAGGACAACACCTCACATTCCAAGCGACACACCAGTCCTTATTCACCGTAAAGCACACACTTCCTCTCCTTCTTTCACCAGAGTCCTCTGCTCTGTCAATCCGGCATATAGAAAAAGAGTCACCAGGGTGAATGGCGCTGTCCACGATTTATCCAAATTTTGGTGAATCAAAGGATATTATAGTTCCCAACGGGATATCAGATAATGATTATTATTGTCACAAACATATACTATCATATATTAACATATAGTTATAACGTGTATACTGCCAAAATTCTATTATATTACAATATTATTACTAAAATTAATGTTATTGTAGCTATTGTCATTACAGTTTGATGTGCATCTCACTCCGTCTCTCCCCCTCTTGATGTATCATTTTGTCATATGCATCAATGTATATCAATTATGTTGATCTGTTCTGTATGACATCCATTGCATATCTGTCCATCCTGGAAGAGGGATCCCTCCTTGTTTGCTCTTCTTGAGTTTTCTACCATTTTTTCCCCGTTAAAGGGTTTTTTGGGGGGAGTTTTTCCTTATCCGCTGTGAGGGTCGGAGAACAGAGGGCTGTAATATGCTGTAAAGCCCTCTGAGGCAAATTGTGATTTCTAATATTGGGCTTTACTAATAAAACTGAATTGCAAATTGAGGTGAATTTAAACTGATGTGGCACAGAGGTCATCCAGTTTATTTTCCAACAGCTGTACAATGGCTAGCAGGATGCTACTTCAGCTGGTGCCCAAATTCTCCATCTTTCCTCAGTGTCTACGGGTGTTTACATTGAAAAACCTCGACCTGGCTAGCTAGCAGAAGTCAACAATAGCAGAAGTTGCATACTGAGTTGATTTCCTCATCCCAGTGAGTGACTCACAGCCAAACGTCACCACAGTCCAACACCACCAGAAGTGAGTAGATTAGGTGGAGCTCTAGACCTCCTAGAAGGCTTTGTCACTTCTATATAAACATAAATTGTCTTGGGGCTGTGGCTGAATTGACTGATGCTATTATCTTTCTTCGGAGGACGGCCCCCTACCAGTTAATACATTTAGCTCTGGGTTTTATTGAATGATAGCAAAGGGAGACTTAGCGGCCTAGTCACCAGAAGAAAATGTTGGCGTCCGTTTCCGCAAACCACAAACAGGTTACATTTGTACATGTGACAAGTATCATTTCAAATAACAGAGTTTTGAGTACATGTATGTGAGCTGTCTTTGTCATCAGGAGGTGAAGGGGATGGTGGATGGAATGAGACCTATGTGAGATGGCTGCCAAGCTGCACGCTGCTGTTCAAGACCAATAATCAACAGCGAGACATTGCAACATTCCCACCCCTGATTATGGCACCAAAACATGTATTCCTAACCATAACCAAGTGTTTTTGTGCCTAAATTTAGCCACAGCATTGCCACAGCGTAAAGAAACTTAGAGTTTCAACATGTCCGCTTCATAATAACAAACAAATGTTACTTGTTCCTGGTTTGCAGAAATGTGCAATGCCAGCATTCACTCTGGTGATTGTGTTGCACTTTGTGCAGCCTCACACACTGTGTCTTGGGGTGGTTGAGGGTGACAGTTTGTTTAAGAAAGCAAGAAGAACGAGAGGGAGAGGGTGTGGAGGAAAGAAGCTAACGAGAGCAGAAGATAAAAGGATGAGAGAGAGGATAAATATGAGGATGAGTAGGAGATGGAGGAAGAGGAGAGGGTGTTAGAGAGAGGAGAGGAAGAGTGACATGATGATAGTGTGTGCGAGGGTGAGTGGTAATGGAGTCTTCTCTCAATAGAAAGGTGATGTTGCTGTATGATTTAACAATCGAGAGCTGAAGAACAATAAAATCTCATCCCAGTGTGTGTGTGTGTGTGTGTGTGTGTGTGTGTGTGTGTGTGTGTGTGTGTGTGTTGCCTGAGAATTTGAATGAGAGGTGCTAAAGCTAAGTACAGGGGATGACACTCCCTCACTGCTGCCACTCCAAAAGCACTTGTAACACACACGCTCACACATACTGCAACACACTCTCACACACTCATATCCACTCACTTAAGTGGAGGGTTTGAAATTGAGCTGGGACTTGGAACGAATACTCCAAACAATTATCTTTCTCTCTTGCGTCTAGTAATCCATTTCCCATGAATATATTCACATCTGCCTATTTTTCTTTTCCCGCTCTTCCTCCCTCCATCCTCCTCCTCCTCTGTTACACATTCTCACCTCCTTCTTTTCTCCTCCCTCACAGGTGAAGGTGTCTTTCCCCTGGGGCCCTGGACAAAATGTCGACAATACAGCAATCATACATACTAATTTATGGCAGCAGATGCCTGTCACATAATGTCCACACTGTGGTTAATACCAGCTGCGAGTGACACATGATGTTGGCAAGATGTGTCCTCCTCCTGTAGCAAAAATGAAAATTTGTTGTTGTGCAGTGGTAAAATATGTGCAGGGCTAATTGTGATGATTGAAGAAGAGGAGAGCTTATCCTAAAAACAAAGAATCTGGATTTTTAAAAACTGCTATTTAAAATACAGCTACAGAAAACACCTTTGCAATGTGGAATAATAATAAAGATAATTAGTTGTTTTCTGTAAATCAATAACAAACTTAACACTTTGAAAGCTCTGCAATGGATGAAGAATGGCTGATTCGGGAAGTTGAAATTATCTGCACAACACCTCTTCATTTCACTAAGAGAAAAACTCATTAAGATGGCAGCTGCCCGGAGTGAGATCACCAGGAAGTTGAAAGTTTCTGGTAAATGACCATCTCTAACAATTGCATGTCATTTCCTGTAAATATCACCATATAAAATGTGTGCTTTTGTGTTTAAAAAGTACAAACATAGAGACAGAAAGTACTCACCCATCTTTTAATAGTTACGTCTCCAGTCGAGCGCACAGCTGATAGGTAACGTTGGCCTATGTGGTTTGTTTGCGTGATTTAGCAGAAGTGCATATTTCACAGATTCTGTGTGGTCAGAAAGTGACGTTAGCTTGCTGTTTAGGACACAGTGTGAAATTCATATGAGGCACACATTTCTCGTAAACACATTATTTGAAAAATGTGTGCAGTTGAGTTCATCTGGCACATGACGATGTCAGAGGGGATGCACAGCCAGGACACTGTTGGGAATGTGTTTTTGATCCAGACAATTTTGAACACATTTTGAAGTATCCAAAAGTAATCCAAAAGTATCTAAATACTTAGTTTGAGTAATCTAACTACATTTTAGGGCATGCATTCAGTCATTTTTAGTGGGATGCGTTTAACAGTACCCTTCCCTACACTCATGCTAACATAAAGTACAGCTAAGGGTCATGTGAATGTCATTAGTTATGGAGGTATTTGGTCATAAACTAAAATATTATTGGACAAATTAAATGGTTTACCGGCACGAGAGGAAAAGTCAATGGATAACCAGAGTTGGTTGAATTCATCCTCAGGGGACCATGAATCTCAATACAAAATGTTATGGCAATGAATCAAAAGCTGTTGTGACCATGTGGACTGAATGACACTGTGATCCAACGATACATATCACTTACACTGGTATGGTTACATATCATCAAATAATCAAAACAAATCAATCAAACAAATTCTGAAAACCAAATGTATTTGTTTGACTTGCTTGTCCTCTTCTCGTATCTCTTCTTTCATTCACCTGCTTCCTTCTAAACAACCGACAGATGGATCTGCTCTGTGTTCTGTTTCTCATCTTCGACTCTATTGAGTTTATATTTAATTTATCTGCAGTATCCCTTCTGTTGCCAGCTGATGATCTGTGAAGAATTAAATTGTCGGATTCCTGCTTTCTTAGTCACTTTCAATCTGTTTCTGTGACATCATCACTTACGACCTAATGCTATCATCACTGGCTGCCAGGAAGCTGAGATTATCAATGAGCTGATGCCCAGAAATGTGTGGTGATTGGCAGGGATGATTGATGATGACATCATTCTGTTGATCGCCATAAAAAAAAAAAAGAGCACTTCTGGTTTGCATGGTGATGATGATGTCACTGCCATTGTGTGAGAGCTGTGTGCATGTGTGTGTGTGTGTGTGTGTGTGTGTGTGTGTGTGTGTGTTGGACTACAGAGGGCTAATATAATATCATCACATCC
>NC_065508.1:10255540-10301203 GCF_006386435.1 Epinephelus moara | reverse complement strand
TGTGTGTGTGTGTGTGTGTGTGTGTGTGTGTGTGTGTGTGTGTGTGTGTTGGACTACAGAATGTGGATATGATATCATCACATCCCACTGGGAGTAATGCCTATCCCAGTCATCACGATCTCACACACACACACACACACACACACACACACACACACACACACACGTGCGGACAACACGAGGTGGCCACTAATTCTTTGACATAGGTTTGGTGTGCCTGTGCCTTTAATGAAGAGGCCTAATCAAGCAGCATAAGTGAAAACACCTGTGTAGGTGAATCATAGATGTGTGGGGTCTTTCATTTATCCTAAACTTATCCAGGCTGTGATCCACCTTGTTACTAAAATTTGGAGCTGTAGCCAGGGCATGGTTAGCCTAGCTTAGCATAAAGACTGAAAGTAGGGGAAACAGCTAGCGTGGGCCTGTCCCAAGTCCAAAATCCAACTACCAACACCTCTAAAACTCACTAATTAGCATGTCAGATCTCATTTGTTTGATCTGTACACAACAAGAAATGTAAAAATGACAATTTGTTGTCTAAAGCTGAATTACATGCTGTAACTATTTTTTTTATTAGGTTAGGATTATTTAATGCACAGACATGAGATTGATATTGATCTTCTTGTGTCTCTCAGAAAGAAAAGCAAATACAGTGAAAGCCATTTCTCAACAGTGCAATGAGAAAATGCAGTGCAGAAATACAGAAAATCTGTATGACATTAGTTAGAGTTAAGGATCTAATTAGTTTAACACATCTACACAGGTCTGCACGAACCTTAACAAGGGGTGAGCAAGCATTCACAAGAACCCACAAAATCCGTTTTTATAAATGTGTGAATTTTATCAAATGAAAATGCGTGCTTGGTGTGAAACGGCTTCAAGTATATTTTCCAAAAGTTGAAGATTTGCCTTTAAGTTTAAGTTTTAGGCTGCATGTAACTTTGGTGGAGAGTTGTCTAGTTTTGTGGTAAATACACTCCTGAAAGAAACCGGCACCCAAACTGGGAGGCTGAAATCCCAGCAGCAGCACACAGCGACGACTTCTTAGGAGTTTTTGCAAACGTGTAAGCATCTACTTCTACTCATGGTGAAAGTTAAAAATAATGCATAAAACATTAGTCCTTCAGATTATAGTGCTGAGAACAGTAGAACACAATCAGTAGAGTTACATAAAGTTATATAAAGGTTGTTTAGCCTTCATCAAAAATACAGTATTTATTCAAACAATTTAACTGAAGCATTAAGAAAACAAATCAAAAATTCATTTTATAAACAAGATGCTGCACTAGAAAGAAGCTGCGGGGTCTGTTAGTCTGCAGCTCTGCATTGGAGGGTAAAAGTCCATGGCAGCTGATGAACTATTGATAACTGTTCGATCCCTGGTGGTGTGTTTCTGTGTTTACTGCAGCAGGAGAGCAGCAGGAGATCAAGCCTTGAACAGTGCCTGGTGTTACACAGTCGAGCCACGGTTCTCTGAAAAAGGCTCCCAGGGGTCGCTGAGGGGGTCAGCGGAGGCTGCAGACCTCCTGCCTGAGCACTCAGCTGGCAGCACAGAGCTTCAGAGGGCTGCACTGGGGATATGTTGAGAAACTGTAAAAACACTTGGGGGGTGTGTGTGTGTGTGTGTGTGTGTGTGTGTGTGTGTGTGTGTGTGTGTGTGTGTGTGTGTGTGTGTTACATGGTGTAAGCTCCCTCTGCTCAAATATTCACAAATTAGCTAAAATCCAGGGTTCAGTTACACACACAGACACAGACACAGACAGACACAGACAGACAGACACACACACACACACACACACACACACACACACGGTTGACTGGGCAGAGGCATTATTCAATTGGCTCGGGTTCAACAGCAACACTCAGGGAGATAGAGAGGATTATGGGGGAGTGAGCTCTGCCCCGAGAGGTTAAAGTGATACATATTTCTCAAAATATATGTCTGTTTTTCTACTTTTTATTGTTAAAAGAAATAACACGGTGGGGATTCAATGTAGACTCAGGTCAAAATCCTACATCTGCTGTTCCAATCACTTGATATTGGGCTGGAAGTTGATGATAAAATTATATGGAGAAGCAGTAACTGATGCAGTTTACCTTTTCCTGCAGCAGGAAAAGCATTTTGTTTGGAATGAAATATAAAAAGTTTTGGCCAAGTTGTTGAGCAGGGATGGTTGGTGTCAAACTGCCCCCAGTCGGTAAATGAAAGTATCTACTTTATGTGGGTGAATGTGAGGCACTGCTCTCTTCCATGACTGTGACAAATCAGTGTTAGAATAAGTAGTGACAGCATGAATTGAATGCACAAAAAAAAAGTGCACTTACACAAACTTCATTAACAGTTTCATGGCTTCTGTTTTCACATAATTTTGTGTCAGTGGCATAGACTGTATGAATGGATACAGCTACCATGACACACTAGTTTGTGGATTCCCGTTTTGAAATCTCGAGTTCGGCATTTGCCCATCGCCATCTTGGCTTTTTGGAGCAAGAAGTTACCGCATATGGATGAGAGCACAGGGCTGTGGAGGAGTGAGGGGTGAATCTGACTGAGAAGCCAAGGACACTATTGGCAGACAGCCTGTCACTCAAAGCGGCCCACCCTTAATTATATATAATTTTAAGCCATAATAAAATGGAAACAGGTGGGTTATAAAATCCGTACAGTTGTCAAGAACAGAGAAATTACCCAGCAAGCAATAGTCGTGATTTAAACGTATTGGCTATATTTAGCTCCGATTTAGTCTAGCTACATGTAACCCAAATCTAGCCGATTTAATTTTGAAATTGATTAAATGTAATTTTCGCCATTGCAGATGGCGTGCGGTATGATAGTTAATCACGTATGGAGAGTCAACAGTAATTAAAATATGTTTATCTCCATTTTTTGGACATAGTCTCTACATAGCCGTATAATTGATGACATCTACACTTTGGCTATGGTTAGACGTCTACCAAATTTTCACTGACAGCCCAAATTCAGCCGTGATTTAGCCTAGACGTCAGGTCTTCATGCAGATGGCTATTAGACGTTTTTTAAACCAAAAAATGCTTGCTGGGTACCTAAAGAGATCAAAACTGTTTTTTGTACCCAGCTGTAAACATGTTTATTGCTGCTGTAAAGTTGGGCATTTCTGGAGCCAGCCACAAGTGGCCATTCAAAGAAGTGCAGTGCAGCGGCACTAACATAATTTGTGTGTAACCTTTTCTTCAAAGATTAAGGACCCTATTTAGATGGTCTAAAGCGGACGGCGGAGGGTGCATAATCCATGTCGCAAGTATCAGTCCTTGCGCCCTAGTAATATGCGTCTCTAGGCGGGTGCACAACGCGCGTGCACTCTGCTCAGACACACACGGAGCAGCCACACATATGCAAAAGATAACATAAAAATATGATTACAATGTGAAAGGTTATTATTGTGCACATTAAAATATTTATCAGAAACACGTCTTAATGGTCAGTCATTAATCAGAATGATCTAATCGCAGTAATAATGATCATCATAATTTGTAATAATGAAAAATGAAATTGTGAAATTATCTGACTAATCAATCATTTTTTTGATTGAAAACCAAAGCCCACACATTGCATTTATTTTAACATGTTATACTAGGCTACATTATATTATATTATTATATTTTTATCTGAGTGTAATGTGAAAACAATTAACAAACGTGGGTGGGGGAGAAAACGCTGAACAGGTCCTAGCTGCAGGATCAGCACCTTGGGGAGCTCTGCAGCAGTCCTGACAGCTGTGCTCTGTTATATGATGAAAACAGGTTTGAATAATATTCCACAGATATTTAGTAAGATCTTTCTTGTCTTAGTGATCCCACGCCTGCTTTACCTCGGGGAGCTTGGGTGCCTGTCTGCTGTCCCCGTAGATCTGGTTCTGACAGGCCTTCACCTCTCGCACGAGCAGATCCGTCTCCTCAGCTGTAAAACGCTCACTCTTTCCAGTTGGTAGGTCCACCATCTAACTAGCTCTCCGCCATGCACTCCAATCGTGCCTCTTTTAAAGGGAATGAGAGGTGACACTCTGATTGGCTTATTGAATGATACGCCCAAAACACACCCATGACTAATTCAGAGTAAGTCCAACCTTTTTAGACTCTCCGCCATGGCGCACAGTCTAAAAACACGCTGTCTAACTAGCAAGTGACTGGGACACGCCCATGCGTCGCACGCCTGGCGCTTCGCGTTTTAGACCATCTAAATAGGGCCCTAAAGATACGAACAAAAAGTTTTTTGGCATTTTCTACCTTTATTGTTATTATAGACAGAAAACAGATGACAGGAAATGACAGAGAGAGAGGTGCAAAAGGTATAACTCATCAGGGACATTAAGGTTCATGGTAGGAGTCTTAACCCCTGAGCTAGCAGGGTACCCTGGTACAAACAAAAAGGACACACAGACTCTCAGCAGTCACATAGATTATTGGAGTACTTGGCGGTTGCTTATTTACACAGTTTGCTAACGAACAAGCTGCTCATTATGCTTGTGAGTCATAGCATGTCCACCTCAAGGCGTGTATGATTGTGCATGGGTATGTGAGTGATGCCAAAACTGTCCTGAGTGCACAGCGGTACTGTGCCTGAAGAGTATCAGCGTGACTCTGGATGTCAGCCGATGCTGTCGTGCTGCTGACATGTTGTTTTCAGTGCATGGCCAGTGAAGAAAAGGTACAAATCAGCATTTGCCAATGTTAGGATAAATAATCCGTATGATAATGCTGGTCCTTTGTTTTTATTTAATGCCAAGCTGAAAACCTTTCAAAAAATTTGTCTCCAAAATCAAGAAAAGCAAGAATCTTATTACTTGAATATTACATTGAAAAACTTGTGTTGAGCTGCCTTCATGATCTGTTCTTATATAGTGTGTGTGTGTGTGTGTGTGTGTGTGTGTGTGGATATGAGGATAAATTTGACTGTCGGGGTACCAACAAATCACAAAAGGAAACAAGGAACTAAAAAGATACTGTGTCTTGATTCCCTAACCAGCATCATTCTCCTGCTGTGCTCCCTCTCACGGTGTACTCTGATGCGTCAGCTGTTTTGCAGAGGCGTTTCATACAGAAGCTCAGCTCAGGACGGACTCAGTGTTTCTGCAAGGTGAACAGAAACTCACAACTGTGACATTTGACTTTTACGTCTGGCCTTTAACACAGCGGCTGGACAAGAGCACTGCCAGAACACTGTGTGTGGTCTGTGTGTGTGTGTGTGTGTGTGTGTGTGTGAGAGATCGTTGTGATGACCGGGATAGGCATTACTCCCGGTGGGATGTGATGATATTATATCCACATTCTGTAGTCCAACACACACACACACACACACACACACACACACACACACACATGCACACAGCTCTCACACAATGGCAGTGACATGTCCCTGATAAAAAAAGCTGCACTTAATCACACAGCAAAGACTACAGCTGAAGGCCAACTAACATGTAAGTTCTGTGCCTGTGTGAGAGAAAATTACTCCATGGCAGCAGGCAGCAGCAGGCTGTATTTGTCATTCAAAAAGGGAAACTGGAAGAAGGACAGGATGGATTCAAGACACTAGTTAGCCCCAGAGCACATGAACAACAAAACCTGATGTTGAAAGAATAAATATTTACCATGCACTAGTGAACTAAAACACAAACCATCATTCACTGTTTCTGTTAAAGAGCTCAATAATAAGAGTTTTACCTAATAAAACAAGTTTGTTTTGATCCCATGCCCTCTTGACTTTAGCTGTTTGATTCCTTTCCTCACCTCTGTTTCTCTTCTCGTGCATTGAGCTAAACTGCCAGTCAGAGAAACTTTAGTCACTGTCAGGCCTCATCGCTTCCAACGTCTATACAACATGCTGAATTGGCCGAAAAGCAACCGACAACTAGTGCCAACGGTGCAGGACACAACACAAAAGCTAGGGCAACAAACTAATGGCCGATGGTCAGCTGGGTGTGTTAGGGTCATAGACTGTATATTAAGATGGGCAACATGACAGCTCCCCAAAAGTGAAGCCAAAACATCTCAATCACCCCCTAGTGTCTGGCTGCAGTATAGTTCATAAAGCCTGTCCTCTCCATGTTAGCAAATGGGACATGGGCCAAACTAAAACCTCAAAGTACACATCAAATAAAGTGTCCAAAAGATGGTTTCTGCCACTTAGGTTAGTTTTTATCATACTGCTGTATGTTCAACTGTTTGTTTTTCTGATAAGTTTGGCATTAATTAGTTACTAATGTTAAAGAATTGGGATTTTACAACGTGATTGACAACTGTGTGAGCTAATCGGTGGGCTCGCATTCAGTGGCACTGCTTGCAATTGGTCAGACAGGTGTATAAGAAACTTGATACTGTGGAAATTGCTACTACACGCAGATTCTGGCTCCAAATTACATCTGCAGAGCAACATGGCAGCGGCCATATCCAGGATATATAAGCCTCACTTCTGTTCAGTGTTGGTAAGTGGAGATGCATTTAACATCTTTAAATACAGTCTATGGTCAGGGCCTGAGGACTGTGTGGCATCATTCCCTCTCGTGCTAACAGCAAAATGGTTGAGCAAAAATTCTAGTCCAAACCTTTCTGAGAATCAATGACATTTAATACAATGGTAGAAAACTATTGGGGATGAAAGCATTCAGACAAAAAGCAGCCCTGTGTTTAAAAAAATAATAAAGAGCTTGGGTGTCACTTGAGGTATTGGTGAGAAGATGAAATCCAGGCCAGCGTGAGTAATGACTGTGAGCTCTTATCAGACTCCAGAACACTGCACAGCGGTTCACAATGCAATGAGAAAGGACTTTACAATGCTGGAAAGTTATCACACTGACAATCATTATATGCTCTGTGTTGATGGTAAACTGTAGACATAAGTCTTTTAAGTTACAAAGAAATCTGAATGTAGACTTGAGACAACTTTTTTTTGCCAGGCAACAAGGGATGCCAACTGGTTGAATGATTTCTTTTTCCAACACTAGTAGAGGAGACGAGACAGGATGAGTTTGTATTGAACCACAATGTAGATAAGCATTTACTTGAAGAGGTAGACGTCTTCTGTGCACAAAGTTGTGGCAAAAACATTAAAAACAAATTCTGTTGGAAACATCTGAATCATCGTGTTATGGGATAACTGAATCTTTCCTTTACAGCAACATCTTAAATTTTGGTGACATCGGAGTAACTGAACTGCCAGCACACACTTTATGGCTGACAAGAGTGCTTTAACTCACTTCACTCATCACATCCTAATCTGCACATACACACACAAAAATGTGTAACTGTAGGCCAACACACTCAAGTCCACAATGCCACATACACAGATGTGTGTATGCCAAACTGTATGCACACTCTCTCTCACACAGGAGTGGACACACACACACACACACACACACACACACACACACACACACTCACACACTCACGTCCAACTGGGTTGTTTTTGTAAGGGGTGTTTATGTAAAGGAAGTTGGATCCTGAAACTTGCTGCATACTTCACATTTATGAAGGCTGGAAACGGCCTGACTGCTGATATGATTACACCAAGAAGCAAGCAGGAAAAGCTCTGACATTCTCATATGGAAGCCATTATCCTTCCTCTACATCGCTTTCTCTCTCTATTTATCTTCACCTTTTCTTCCACCCCCCCTCTGACTTTCTCTCCTTCATTCTCTTAATTTCTCTCCTCATTTCTTTCTCCTCAGTTTCTCACACGCTGTTTGTGTTTATGAGTGTTTGCTTTGCACGAGCTGCATGCATGTGTATCTGACGCCGGCTGTGAATTGTTTTTGTGTAGACACAAGCATCAGAAGTGTGGCGCACAAACACACACACGCAGGGAAATGGTTTGATTAACAGCTAGTTGGCCTGACTTTCCTCCGTGGATCAGCCACAGTGTTAGGCATTAAAAACCCATAATTCACTATTAACACCCCTACAGATCGCTCTCTCTCACTCTGTGTGTGTGTGTGTGTGTGCGTGTGTTTTTCTCATAAGCCCCCTCCGCCCCCTCCGCCCATCAATCCACTCCCAAATGACATCAGAAGAGTGAGGAGTGAGAACGCAGTGCATGACTGACAGAGACCAGGACAAGAGAGGGATAAGCCCTGATTCTGTGTGTGTGTGTGTGTGTGTGTGTGTGTGTGTGTGTGTGCGTGTGTGTGTGCGTGTGCGTGCGTGCATGCATGCGTGTGTGAGAGAAAGAGAGAAAGAGAGAGAGAGAGAGAGAGAGGGAGAAAGCTCTCACGCCCTGGATGCTGTAATGACACAATCATCTTTGGCTGAACAGAGTTGGTGTAGACAGAAGACATACACACACAATCACACTGGAACTGAGATCCACCCTGCCTGACTGCAGCTCGGTTTCCAAACATTGCATCAAATTCCCAGAAATATGACAACAGAAACCTGAGTAGCCAGAGCAAGTCTGTCGCTGACCTCCGAGTCCTGCACAGTCAAGGAGTCACCGCTCAGTGTGTTTCAAACTGATACTTTCACGTGAAACACGTATGAAACTGACCATGCCCTCTTTACATAAACATCTATGACGGATTAGTGATGGTTTAGAGTTCCAAATTCAACAATTTCAACAATCAACTTCTGCACGTATCAAACTACAACTGTGGTTTCTTACAACTGTCTTGTTTTTATAGTTCTGGCAACCATTTCTATCACTACTTTTTACTTTTACCCTTTTTCAGAGGGAAATGTTGTGTGCAGCTACAGTTTCTGGTTACTTTGCAGAGTAAGATTTTTAAATCGTAAAAACCTAGGAGCTTATAAAATGCACTGCATTGTTATACAGTACAATAAACCACCTACTGTAGCAGTATATAAAAAGGGTAAACTAAGCTCTACAGCAGCCAGCTACATCATTAAAATGCCGCTGTTAATGCATTTGTAATTATAATCCAATAACAGAATACTGAAACACTGACAGAGCTCATTGTGTATGCAATAGTGAGTACTCCTACTGCTTTACATTAATCATCAAGTGCATGATGCTGATAATACATCCTTTAACTCAAAGCGGCTATAATCAATATTATAGCTTGGTTTAAACCCTGGCATAGACCTGACATCGACTTATTTCGCAGCTCTCCCAGATCTCAGCTATTAACGCCCTGACACACCAAACCAACATCAAATAACTAGTGGTGACAAAGGCCAACTGTTGCATTGCCTGACATCACCTGTGTCTCGGCCAAAAGTTGCACTTAAACCAAGAGGCAGTCACCAAGGCTGATAAATGAAAACTGTAGTTCTTTGAATGACCACTTGCGGCTGGCTCCATAACAGAGTCAATCCCTACAGACACCCATGTTGAAATGCCCAACTTTACAGCAGAAATAAACATGTTTACATCCTGGTACAAATAACGGTTTTGGCTCCTGTGGCTAATTTCAACTTTCGTGACAACTGCACAGGGGATGAATTTTTGAGTAACTCATCCATTTATATTTTACTGATGCTTAAAGTTACGCATATTAAAGGACGCTGATGCGTGAGTGACACGCTGTCTGCAAGGTGTCTCTGCACTCTGCAATTTAGGTCCACCCCTCGCTCTTCCACGGTGATTGCCTCTCATCCAAATTTGGTCACCTCTGGCTCCAGAAAAAAAACACTGATGGTGACGGCCGACATGCCAAACTCGAGGCTTCAAAATGGCAGTCCACAAACAAATGGATGACGTCATAGTTGCTTTGCCCATTAACATATACAGTCTATGACTTAAACACACTGCAAAGACTACAGCTGATGGCCAGCTAGCATGTATGTATGTTCTGCGTATGTGTGAGAGGAATAACTCTCCATACCAGCAGGTGGCAGTAGTCTATTTTCATCATTCAAAAAGGGAAACCGAAAGAGGGCGGATTCAAGATGCTAGTTAGCCAGTTAACACTTTAACAACACCACTTGATGTTAAAAGAACAAATATTTGCTGTGCGCTAGCAAAAAATAACACAAACCATGATGAACTGTTTCTCCTTAAGAGAGCAGAATGGATAAAAATAATAATCTCATCTAATATAACAAGTTTATTTCGATCTCAAGTCCTCTCAACTATAGCCATTTGTCTCTCTCCTCCATTTCTCTTTTCATGCACTGAGCTGAACTGCCAATCAGTTTGACTTCACTCACCGACGGGCTCCATTGGCTCAAATGTCGATTTAACCAACTAAATCGACCCACAACAGGTGACAAAGACTGACTTGTGCCAACGGTGTGGAACGCACTCCAAAGACTAGGGTGGCAGACGCTCACCGATGCCTCAAAATTGACGGTCAACTGTGAACTTAGTGTGTCAGGGTACTTAACAATAAATGTTATTATTACCACCACGAACTATTAAAACAAAAAACACGTTGTAATGAACTGGAGTTACCCTTTACATTTTTTTCTGATGGCACAAAATAAAACTGCAGTTCCCTTTATTTTAAGTAGCTTCAGTCACTGGTTAACAAAAATAGACAAACAAGGTAAATGCCTTTCACGGTTAAAAATATATATATATAAATGTTGTAAACCCTGAAGCCTGCATGAAAAACATGCTGCGGCCTATCTGTCTCCCATAAATAGAACAGGCCAGGGTCTATTTAGGAAAACTTTCACATTTGCAACACAATAGTTTGAGGTCTACCACATATCGCCACCAGAGAGGAGCAGGAGGTAAAGAGAGACAGACTACAAGAGCGGAGACACTGAGAGAAACAGAGAGACAAAATAAAATCAAATCTGGCAAAGACAGAGAGGTCATATGCCTCCTGGACTGGTAGGTGTCCCTGGAGTCTGACATTGTTTTACTCCTGTGGTTGCAGCCTCCGCGTTGGGCTCTGGTTTGGGTTAAGTCTGATATGTTTCTCTATTGAAAACATTGGCATTGCAGCGGGACAGCCTGGGAATGTGGCGGGGGAAAAAACAGGAAAAATGAGCTGAGAAATGTCTGTTTGTTTGTTGCGGAGAAGAGAAAGGGAGCGTAAAGGCATTTGAGTTCATCTCAGGAGAAGCTCTGAAGTTTCATTTACTCTGAGAACACACGCTTTTTCCCTCTGTGGGTTTGCAAGTGTTGGCTTGAATGTACTGAAGTATGTTTGTGCGTGAAATCTAGCTAGAGAGAGGGCGGGTCTTTCCTCCACCCTGCTGTGTGATTGGTGGTTTGTTGTCCTCTTTGATGGATTGATCGAGGCTGCTCTCCTGCGGTTGGCTGAAGGGTTAATCCATCATTCACCTGTCCAGGTGCACTGCAGACATTTCCTCCCCTCTCACCTCATCTAACTTTTCATCCTCCTCCTGCATCTCCTTTCATCTCCTCCTCCCTGCACCTCAGACTTATTCGTTTCCATAAAATACAATGGTGCCATTATACTCAAACATGCAGTGATGTGTTAAAGGTTACAGTCTCAAAAACTATTTCTGTTTTATTTTGCAAAAGGATTTGTACATTTCTGTCATTAAACCACCAGAATACTGGATTTGTTTGTCTGCTGGCTGACCTGAGCTCTGCACTGACAATATGCTCATTAAAAAAATGTGTAGGCTGACAACCAGGGCCGGGCGTAGCAGATTTGGCGCCCTTGGCAAGCTTCACCTGATGACACCCAAGCCACTCCCCTCAAAAATTATTATTATAATTAACATTCCGTAACCGCTTATACTGTTAGGGGTCACAGGGGGGCTGGAGCCTATCCCACCTGACATTGGGTGAGAGGCAGGGTACACCCTGGACAGGTCGCCAGACTATCACAGGACTGACACATAGAGACAGACAACCATTCACCTCACATTCACACCTACGGCCAATTCAGAGTCACCAATTAACCTGCATATCTTTGGACTGTGGGAGGAAGCCGGAGTACTCGGAGAAAACCCACACTGACACGGGGAGAACATGCAAACTCCACACAGAGGGGCTCCCTCACCCCAGGGATCAAATCCCCCAACCCTCTTGCCCTCTAAGACTGTAATTAATCATTAATGAAGGCACAGCAGAACACATTGTTTGTGTGGTTTCTGTCAATAGAGTACACACTGTATGTATGATGACATTAAGTATTTTTAAGTGTGCATATAGTTTTAAATATCATCTGTCCTTCCCCCTGTGAATATACTTTGATTTTTTTTGTAAAAATAAACTGTGCACATGCTGTACATATTTTGTGGTCTTGTAAGTGGAGCGTGGTGGTACGGCTGCCAGGAGACAACCACGCTAAACTGCATGTACTCGTGGTATTGCAAAGTGTTTCGGACATCAGTGCATCACATGGCTTACATTATTAGAATATGCTGCGATCTCCTCTTTGGCAGATCATATGAAATAACTCACAACGTCTGTCTGTCTGTCTTTCAGAATGATTTTCAAATCAGCCTACAAGCAGATATTTTCGGTCGGCACACACAGTGCATACAGCAGCTGGATGTCAGAGCACAGGATCACCCACGTTGCAGTGAAAAGCTTTTCAAGGTGTTGCATTATTGGCGTTGCTTGCATTCTAGTGTTTCTAAGCAGCACCTGATGGTCTGGCACCTTTCTCTGGGCTGATGTTGAAGTCAAGGTGCAGGTTCCAGTTCTTCCCATCTGGATTGTTGGCGTTCAGATTCTTTAGCAAACGGCAGCATTTGATACAGACAGCGTTTTAGTTTGCATGACTGTAGCATAAACTCATCTCAGCAGCGTCACTGTTTACAGAAACTCAGAAGAGCTCAACATTTTGAGTTTTTTCATCTCATGAGACTTAAATTATATTTTATAAATACACACACTGCACACACACACACACACACACACACACACACACACATACACACACACGCACAAAGACCCACAACGTACCTCCAGTCTTCTTTTACAACCACCTCTTCCCTAATTCCTTTTCCCCTTCATCGCCCCCTCACCCTTTTACCCCGTGCTTCCCTCCACCCCTTGTCCAGTTCAATATATGTTGTAGACCAAGTGCGCTATGTTGGTGGTGGTCCAAAGCAAAGCGCACAACACACACACACAGACACACGCACACACACAAACACACACTTGGATGCACACTGTGAGGGTGGTAATCCCACTTTCTGTGAACCATGTGGAAGCCATTGCTGTGTAATCTGTTGTAATTGTGTTGTATTTGAGAGAGAGCTGGTCTACATTACCTACTTCATTACCTTGTGTGTGTGTGTGTGTGTGTGTGTGTGTGTGTGTGTGTGTGTGTGTGTGTGTGTGTGTGTGCATGTGTGTGTCAGACAAAGTACACCGCTATGTACAAGAGACAGAGGGAGAAAAGGATAAAGAAAGAAAGACTGATACAAAGAAAAGGGTAATAGTAAACACCATCATGGTGAAACATTATTCACACGTTGTCGCCTTTTATCTCACATCCCTCTAAAACATTTGAATAAAACTACTTCATAACCTAAAGTGCATGCAATGCATTAAACATGCTGGTGATCCTGCTTTGTCTGTGCAGACATATACATTCAGACCGGGACACACACGCAACCATTATACACACAGATTGCATAATTGCACATAATGGATTGAGGGCCGCAAGCACTCTGAACGTAAATCTAGCGTGTATGTAAGTACACAGACGGCGCTCTGTGTAGTTTACCTGTAAACAAGCTGAAATGAGCCATGTAATATATTCTGCTTGATTCAAGTGATCACCCAAAGACATTTTAAGTGAAAAGTGGTGCATTATGAATCTAAAAAGAAAAAAAAGTAGGCAAGTAGCATGTTTTGTGACTTCTTGGTGATGATATGTGGAAGATTCTGAAACACAAAGCTGAAATCAAAATTCTTGTGTAATAATGGTCATCAATACCACTTTTGAGTTTAGAGTACATTTGTGGACGAGAAAACAGACAATAAATTAAGGTGTTTCAACAATCCGTGCTGTCCTGACTTTCACTAAGATCACCAAGATCATTGAAAGACTGATTCTGTTTCCATTCTCTGCATGTGTTTAAACTTAAAGGATAGGTTCCCATGTTTTCAAGCCTATCTTAAATCGATACTGACATGACAATACACAAAAGCTGCTGTAATTGTGTCTCCAAAGAAATCCCTTTCCAAATCTATTTAAACGTAAGTGATGGGGGGCAAAATCCACAGTGCTCGTTCTGTGCAAAAATGCATTGTGAAGTTCAGCGGTTTGAGATAGACTAAACAAGTGGGTATCAGCAGAGAATACAGGCTTTTTAGTATGAAATTCCCTCTTTGTGCTTCCATGGATAGTGTTCCCTTACTGAGCAACAGCACAGTATGACAAAGCAGGAATGTGGTACTAAAAGGGCTGTGGGTTCAGCTGAACTTTATCATTAATTTTGCATGCAAGGACTGCAGACTTACATGAGGGGAGTGAGAGTAATGCCAATGCTCACCAGAATTGTCAGTTTTTTCTTATAAATGAAACTTTTGGCATCATAATAATTTAAAAGTCATCATAAGAATCCTACACATATTGGCTTTAAAGGAGCAGTGTGAAGGATTTGGCATCTAGTGGTGAGAACTGCAAATCTGAACTGACTGAAACTACCCCAGTGGTCCAAGTGTGAACTCCTGGTTAGGGTTCTTCAGTGTTGATTGTTCAAATGTTTTCTACCAAGACCCAAATTAGGGAGTTCAAATATCTCGGGGTCTTGTTCATGAGTAAGGGGTAGAATGGAGTGTGAGATGGATCAGCCGTTTGGTGCAGCTTCTGCAGTGATGCAGGTGTTATGCAGGACTGTCATGGTGAAGAGGGAGCTGGCCCAACCTTCATCCATGGTCATGAGCTCTGGGTAGTGACCAAAAGAATGAGATTGTGGATACAAATAGCCAAAATGAGTTTCCTCTGTGGGGTGGCTGGGTTCAGCCGTAGAAATAGGGTAGGGAGCTCAGACATCCAGAGGGAGCTCGGAGTAGAGCCGCTGCTCCTTCGCGTCGAAAGGGGTCAGGTAAAGGTGGTACCGCATCTGATGAGGATGCTTCCTGAGTGCCTCCCATTGGAGGTGTTCCAGGCACATCCCACTAGTAGGAGGCCCCAGGGTAGACCCAGAACACGGTGGAGGTATTATATCTCATCTGGCCTGGGAACACCCTGGGGTCCCCCAGGAGGAGCTGGAAAGTGTTACTGGGGAGAGGGACGTCTGGGGTGCTTTGCTTGGCCTACAGGTAGGCTCATTCTACTGTAGTGAAAATACAACAATTCTTATTTTCAACTGATAATGCATCAAAGAAAACATGTGTATTACATTAAATGCTGTTTCTACCAATATAGCCCCCTAAATCTTACACACTGGAAAGTAAGGCAAGGTGGCTACAGTCTTGGTAGCAAAACTCAGTCTAAACAAAATGCATGTCTTGTGAGGCATTGCAATGAGCAGAAGTCAGGACCAGTGGCTGTTTTAACGATGAAGATACACAAAAACTTTTTGAGAAGTCCAGCCAGCTACCTGCCTCACCCTCACCGGTCTGAGATCAGCCCTCCTGGGTGAATCCAGAGTGGAGCCTCCTGGTGCATTACTCACAGACCTGCTCACCGGTCAGCCCTGCCAATGCTGCAGTGATCGATGCACTGAGTTCCTGGCTGCACACTCGCCTTCATCCATCCTCAGGAGAGAACAGAACAGAGAAAGATGGAGATGTAAGCATCAAGAGAGAAGCCGAGCCAGAGAGGAGAAGATAGTCAGAGAAAAACATCTCTCAGCACCCTGCAGAGTGAGATAAATAGGAAGGGCAGTCTGATACATGAGCTGATGAATGATTGAGCTAACACCTCCCCCAATAGCCTCCCATCACCTTCCTCTTCTACACACATCTTCACTCCTTCTGTTTATTTATTTACTTCAGCAGAGCAGCGTGGGACCAGAGAGGAGAGGTGATGAATGGAACGGAAAGTCATACGGGGCAGGAGCAGCATTCGGACTCCAAGTTTATGTGTTGCTCTTCTGTTCTTGTGAGAACCAGTTTCAAGCATTTCAAGTTATGACATTTTTGCAAACTGATGTAACATTAAGTCGTTAGTCAGTCGTTCTTCCAGAGGTCAGTTTATGATTAGTAAATTGGGGTTTAAGTTTAACAATTACAGATTAGAACAAGCAATGACTACCAGGAGCCAAATGTTGAAGCCAGTGTGGAAGAGCATCAAGATTCAGTTCCTCAAACGGCTCCAAGAAAAGCCTCACTGCACTGACGTCAGTGGGAAAGACCCCAAGTTTTCTCACATAACAGCTTGTGGTCTTTCTGGTGTATTTACTGAGAACTTTTAAAAACAGTACAGAGGAAATATATTGACATCTATGTTAATGAAGACACAAAGCTGAGTCACAGCATTATGTAGTGATGTCATCCTGGTAGTTTTGAAGAATAATAAAGAATGATGTCAAAATTTGTTCCCAGATGGGCACAGTAAAATTGCCTCTTGGCCAATGTGAAAACCCTATTCAAACATCTGTACTGTAATAAAAAATACTTAATGCAAAGCAATGTTGAGTTGCATTTTTTACTACAGCTCTGACACATAAACACAGTGAGAGGAGAATAATCTCCCAAAATCTGCCCCAGATTTTAGAGAAATAGTTCAGCATTTTAAGAGATATGAAAATGTTCTTTCTTACTGAGTGTTAGATGATTGATAGCATTCCCAATTATCACAATATTTTTTTGTTTTTTTTAATCCATACAAAAAACTGTTTTGAAAAAACAAAAAGTTTTGGTTTTTTATAGGGTTACACGCAAGAATATCCCTTGGCCCAGCCATGACTTTCTATTACACGCAAGAATATCCCTTGGCCCAGCCATGACTTTCTATGGTGTTGTTGTCACTGTCAGGATTTCTAGGCAGCCAGTGGAGACTACAGGAAGCCCCTGCACCTAGCCAAGAAATAGGCTAGCTAGCAGAGAGTCAGTCACACAGACAGACTGCCTAGAGTGCGCTCTGCCACTCCGAGAGTGCGGTGCTCTGGATAACCAAACAGTACAGCGCTCCGAATCAACGAATGGTTCAGTTTGTGCTCTCTGGCACTTGGAATGAATATATCCGAACCTATCCTGTTCAGAGTGACTCGCATCATCTTTCACCATTGTCATAAACAAGCCAGCAGAACTTGCTGGCTAGCACTAGCTAATGTCTGTGGAGAATAGTTTTGCCTCCAGCTAAGCCCCACCCACCAAAAAATGTCATACTGTTTACTAACAGCAAAGACAGTGGATAAACCAAGACGGTGCACTGCGAGTCAGTTTCCTGTATCAGTGTCATGTGGGGTTCGCGACCACCATGCACCTTTGGGAGACTAACAGCAGGTCCTGAGTCCATTGACTTCAGTGGGAGAAATGAACGTGATTACAGATTATGGCCGATTCTTTCGCCCCAGTCACGGAAGCAAATATTGGACCCATTTATCACAAGCCATATATCTTCAGAACATTCCGACACCAAAATGGCAAATTTCAGATGGACAAATCAGGATAAAATTTACTTTGTTCAAGACCTGTCTCTGTCTCAACAACACACTCTCGTGAGATCTGGCAACAGATATAAAATCAGTGCAGTTTCACTCTTCACTGCAGAGCTGCTGACATTTTCCAAAACTAAAAATAAACGGTCCGTGAAAAAAATGTTTTTTCCAGCAGATGTCTTAGTTACAAGTAGTTTCATGTCGTATCCAACAATGGGAGACTTTTAACAGATGACGTCCTGATGTTAGCTTTGCTGCTGCCGTTAGCTGTCCCTGTCAGCTGCAGCCACTGATGCTTTCTAGACATTGTGATTTCCCAAAACTGAATAAATACCACACATAGCAACACAAAACTGATTTGCTAGCTCAATCATCTTGTAACTAAGATATCCGCTGGAAAAAATATTTTTTTCACGGACCATTTATTAAGTTACTGAGTTACTACAGACACCGCTAACGGGGCTAACAGCTAACGGTTAGCCCAGCTAATCTATGNTCATATTTATAACATTACCTGTGGATGATGGATTTCCAACATTTGCTGGTGCTGGTTGAGCTGATGCGGAGGGCTGTTGTTCTGTTTGTGTGTCAGGTGGTGTGTGTCTTATTATTTGTGAGCATTCTGCTGTCAGTCGTCTCACTGCTGCCTGTGCCTATACTTGGTACAGTGTTGACAGGGTCAGTGCAGTTTGGGTCTCCCTCGTGTTGAACTTGTTTTGCATCAATGACGCCATGTTCTCTCCCAGTGTTTTAGCGGTGTTGTGGCTTATTTTTCTTTTTGTGTCATACAAGTACAACATCAACATTTTTATCATTGGGATGACCTTTGACCCTGACACTCTCTTCTCTTCTGACAGTTCTACTGTTGCCTGGTAAAAGGGGGCAAGCAATTGCTGGCATGCAGTAGCTGTTTCATAGTCCTCAGAGGACAGAAGTCTCACGTCTGTTCTCAGCGTCGCAAGAGCTGCACCCACTGACTGTCTCTCTTCAAAAAGGCGTTGCAGCATGAGGAAGGTGCTGTTCCAGCGTGTGTCCACCTCCTGAATCAGCTTCTTCACTGGATGATTCATCTGCTCCTGCACTTCTCTGAGCTTCTCTTTTGCTGTTGTGCTGGTTTTGAAGAAACTCACCACTTTTCGTGCCCTCGTGCGTAGGTCTTCTAGGCCAGGAGTTGCATCAAGTGACTTCTTCACCACTAAATTTAGTGCATGCGCAAAGCAAATTGCATGTCTCAGAGGCAACCATATTAGCTCCTGCATCGGTCACAATTGAGGTCACTTTGCCTTCAATGCCCCATTCCTCCATGAGAGACCTCGTTGCAGCAGTGATGTTAGCAGCTGTATGAGCTTCAGGGAAAGGCAGCACTCCCAGAACCACTGTGGCCAGCTTCGCAGAGTCATCCACATAATGGCTGGTCACTGCTAGATATGCATCCAAATTAATGGAGGTCCACATATCAGCAGTCAGGCTCACAGCCTCTACCTTTTGCATGACAGCCTTGGCCTTGGTCTTCTCCTCCCCATATCTCTGGACCACCATGTTCTTTAGAGCCCGTCTGGATGGAAGAGCGTATGTGGGATCAAGCAATGCCACAAACTCCTTGAAGCCACAGTCATCCACAATGGAAAAAGGCTGCGAGTCTTTCACCACCATATTGACAAGAGCCTCATCTAGCTCTTGCTTCCGGTCCACTAAGACAAATAAATAAAGACATAAAGAAATAAAAAGAAAATGAATAAAAGAAAATAAGGAATTATGTGAAATTGCATTTAAATGAAGCAGGCCTATGAGTTATGGAATACAGTCATATCATATTGTGTTAGTGTGTCTAATTAATAATAATATAATATAGCCTATCTTGGTTTGTGTTCCCCTGGTTAGTAGCTCCATGCTTGGCATTGAAGTGCCTAATCATGGAGGAAGTATTCCCATGATACTTCAGTTCAGTTGAACACACCAAGCACCGGACCTGTAGAGAAAGCCATTTGTAAATAAAATGCAATTTGAGTCTATAAAGCTATAGCCTAATGGCTACACTAATCATATACATCATTTTACTGTGATGCTAAGTTACTTAATATAGACTTTAGATACAGCATACAGTAGCTATAGTACTGTACTGACAGCTACTGTTGTAAGTTTTAACTTTACTTTTCCTACGTTACATATTAAACATAAAGCACACCTACCTTATCAGGAGCGATCAGATTGAAGTGCTCCCACATGTCAGAACGACCTCTCTTCCTGGCTGGCTCCATAATGATCCAATACAAACGAACGCAATACCAACAACTCAACAGCAATAACACAACTACTATGACAACCCACAAATTGTGCATTGTTTCAAGCAGTTATAACTGTGTTGTGGCGCTCAAATTCAAAACTGTCACAACCTGTCAGCTGTCAGAATCGAGACGAGGCAGTGCCAGTGAATCACCTGATTGGACCGCGAACCAGTCAGGTGATTCATTCAAGCAATGAAGCAGTTGCTGCTTTGGACGTCATATGTCACGTGATTTTTTCTGCACCAAAGCAAGCTTTGAAGCAGTGGTTCAATGGAATTGTAGTCCACGGTTTGAAGCACGTATTGAAGCTTCAGTGTCGCACTGCCATCACTAATGATAACCATGTTATTATTTACAAAACGTGCACACAGAAATAGTAATGTTTGTTCAATCATTGTGTTTATAGACTTTACCAACATCAGATTAGTCTAAACAGTGATACAGTGACGTGAAAAATGTGAGATATTTATATATATATGTAGCTAAACTCTGCTGGTTTTCATGTTTTTTGTTATTTTAGCTAGTTATTATCATGCTAATGTATGTTTAAGTGTTCATTTGATTCTATAAACACAGTCTGACCATCTCAAGCTTTTATTTTGGTACTTCCGGTGACCGGCAGTGTGAATTTGCATATTAGCNTCGTCTTTGATTGGTGGTTCTCCATCGTCGCCTACTTAGGAGACCGGAAATGTATACTATTTCATACAATAGGAGTATATTGTAGGTGGGCCATCTTGTAGTAATCCAGTATCTTTGCTAACAGTAAAAGGGTCTATATATATCCACACATTTTCACTCCCAGCTTGTCATATATGGCATCTTGGTCAGTTCTTCAAACTATGCCCCATTTGGTACCCCTCTAGCAATCAGTTTTGGATGTGGATTTTAGTTTCTGTGTCAGTTTCTGCTTGTTACATGCTACAGTGTCTTTCAAAATAAACTTATGACCTCACAGGAAATAGGTTTGTCCACCAAACAAACCCAAAGCTTTAGGCAACAAAACTATGTGGTTAGGTTTAGAAAAATGATCATGGTTTGGGTTAAAATCATAGACTGTAAAAATAATGGAGGTAGTTACCATGATGTCACCCATTGGTTTGTGGATTGCCATCTTTATGCCTCACTTTTGATATTTCGGCCATCACCATGTTGGTTTTTTGGAGCCATAAGTGACCATAGTTGGACTAGAGACTTGCACAGTGGAGGAGCGAGGGATGGATCTGACTGAGAAGCCGTGGAGACTATCAGAGGACAGCCTGCTGTACACCAGTAACTATGTTATGTGCTTGACAAAACTCAAGTTGACTTTTGGTTTAACATTGGACATGTATAGCAGTCTCTTGGGTGAAAGTCTAGTCTGTGTTTGACCCATCTGGCATCCTTCCATTATGCCCTACTCCAACTTTCCCACTCTTTCCACTATATTATTGCTGCAGAAGAGACTACATTGGATTTAGTTGGTAGCCTGGGGTGTCTCATACAGACGCTATGAGGCGCCTTGTGTATCTGTAACAGAAGCCAAGGCCACTGACTGACCAGGCTGCAGTATTGACACCCTGGTAATGAAAAGGCTTGTTTACACAGTAGGCCTATATAGTATTTTTAGTGTTTCACTGTTTTTCTTGTGATGACATAATGTCTTTTAACTAAATCTTTATCAGATGTGATTCAACAACATAAGTATGTTTTTCATTAGAAATTCCTGTGCTCAAGATGAATATGCCTCTGTTGTCCAAGTCACATGCTGTCCTGGTCCTTTAAGCCCTTGCAGTCTCATGAGCTCACCCATTTACGCTGATCATGCAGGTGACATCGATAAAAGTCTCTGAGGCTTCAGTGCTTATGAAGGACAGGATGGATATTAGGACTGGCCAGTGGTGACAGCATCATGTCGGCTGCATGCCAACTCAGCCGTCTTACCCTAAGGCCTGTGAGTGAGTAAATTCAGTTCACTCAATCAAAATCAAACTTTATTCATTCAATGTCTTCACTCATTCTTCCTTTAGGAAAACTGAAGCCTTTCCAACAAGCCCTTCAAATTCAACAACAAAATACATTGTTGGTCTGTTCCCTCTACAACATCACACAGATGCGCTTTTTTAATGGACGCTCCTGTCGGCAGGACAACATTATATGTCTGTGCCTTCCAAACAGTTACAAATCACAATTGATTGGTCAGTCTTAGGCACAAACACAACATGGTTAGGATTAGGGAAAGATCATGGTTTAGGTTGAAATTAATATTTCATTAGGTCAGAGGACCTTTTGTTGTCATGGTTACAATAATATACATGTGGTTAAGGTTAGAGAGGGACTGTGGTCATCACTGAAAGAAACCAATATTCACTGTTGGTTGGAAACAGGAAATTAATAGCGGTCTTCTGTCTGTCTGTCCATCCATCCATTTTCAACCGCTTATCCGAAGCGGGGTCTTGTGGGCAGTAGGCTGAGCAAAGTATTCCAGATGCCCCTAGCCCAAGCAATGCTTTCCAGCTCCTCCTGGAGGATCCTCAGGCGTTTCCAGGCCAGACAAGATATGTATCCCATCCAGCATGTTCTGGGTTTGCCCCAGGGCCTCTTATCAGTTGGACGTGCTCAGAACACCTCTAACAGGAGGCGCCCAGGAGGCATTATGATCAGATGCCCAAACCACCTCAACTGATCCTTTTCGACATGAAGGAGCAGCAGCTCTACTCCGAGCTCCCTCCTAGACCAAGAGCAGTTCAAGAAGACCTCAATGAAGCAGCATATTCTGGAAAAGAATAGAGACCTAGGAGGGTAGTTCGCCAGTGAGTTTCTGAATGACATGGAGCCAACACCCTGCGTGAGCTCTGGCACACTGGCATCTGGGCCAGGTGTATTGTGTGCCAGGCTGCAGACAGGGGTGGAGACCCAGGCGTGTTGATCCCTGGTGTTACAGTCTTCTATGTTAAGTCCAATATTTTGTTGATGCATCCAAATACTGCAACCGCCTCCCTATGTGGACCATGGATGTATAAAAAGAACTAGATACAGCGTTGAAGGCAGCCCCCATTCATTCCTATAAAGGTTGCTCAATGACTCATGGAGTCAAAAAAAGCTTGATTTCTGCAGTATGAATTTACCCAGATCTTTTGTACAGTGGGGCTCATACTGTAGAACAACTTTCGCAGGCCGAGCAGCAAATTTCCGTTTTAGCTCCAAGCTAACTTAAATTGGGATCAAACTATTTAATCATGCAGCTCTTCAAGATATTCAAATGATATTGGATGGAAGGGGTCAAATCCAAAATGTGAAACAAATCAAGTGGGTTGTGGCACTCAAAATAATGTATCCACTGATTTATAGACATCTCTTTCACAATATTTGTATGTGGAAAAAAGTCTTTTTGGGCCCCATGGCATCAGGTGATGCACCCAGAAGTTGTAATTCCAACTTTGGCCACTATATAAAATTGTCCTCAAAGCCCAGCGCTGCTACCGGGGGCTGAAGTGGACTCTGCCTCAATAACAATGATATCTGACTTTCTCTTTTGCTCCGGTCACATTTACTACTGCCGCCAGAGGGCTTTGTCACTTGAGCATAATGTTGTGCTGTTTATGGGTCCCTTGCTAAGACAGCTGATGCTGCTGTTTTTCTTAGAGGAACAGCCTAATGATTTTATACAAAGTCAGTGGAAAGATACAAACACACTTTGCTCTAGATGGTGCAAACAATGATAAAGACATGTCCGAATTGTCACACACACACAGGGATGCTGAATAAAGTGACTTGCATTTGAACAAACCTCAAGTGAAAAAAAAATCCTCGATTTAAATTCTGAAGAAATTTTATTGAGAGTGAAGTCACCTGAACAGAAGAACTAGAAAGTCTGTGCTGCTCAGGGAGATGAAAGATTAAGTCTTTTGGAAGGATAAATTGAGGGCTCTGATCACCTCCTCTTCTTCGTCTCCTCTCATCCTTTCGTCCTCGCTTCCTCCATGCAGATTTGACATATAGAGAATTCCATCTCAATGTGTGAACGCTTGGCTCTTTGCACCGAGTGGTTTATTTACGAAGCATTCAGAGTGTTATGAAGAATGTGTGTGCGAGTGATTTTCTTTGCTTGTGTATAAATGTTTACATGGCTCAGGAATGTTCTGAAATGTGATCTTACTCACCAGAGAGTGCCAACAGCCACATAAACACACACACACACACACACACACACACACACACACACACACACACACACACACACAGTGCAGCTCTGGTGAACATTACTGGTTGGGTGTGCTGGTTATACGGTTGGTTAGATCAGTTTATGCAATGCATTCCTCTGCCATCCAAAACTGAACACACAGCACAGAAATGTCCTGGAGAAATGTATTGTCATTCTACACACACATGTACACACAGACACAAACACACACATACACAATATGTCATTATTGTGGTGTTGGTTGCATCAGGCCAGAGGGACAAATAATGAATCAGAGCTTGGATACGTTGACTTGACCTCTCATAAAACAAATTCTGCAGAGCTACAGTGGCACCACTTGATCCCAAACCCCACCCACCCACCCACCCACCCAACACACACACACACACACACACACACACACACACACACAGGATAGTGGGCCAGGGGTGAGCACGGCTTTCTGTTTGACAACTAATGAAGCAGGCCTCAAAGACAAGATGGCACTTGCTGCCATTTCCACTCTGAACACAAACACACACACACACACACACACACACACGGGCACACTGCCATCCATGACTCTGAATAACAATCACAACAAATGAAAGTGGCTGTGAGGGGGAAACTTTCCTCATTGTCTGTTTTAATTTGAGTCTTATTTAACGAGTCGAGAATCAAACGTCGGATAAGGGGGTGGGCGGCGGGCGAGGCGTCGCGCAGAGACGACAAAAGCCGCTGAGAGGGGGAGAAGAAGAAGAAAACGACAGAGAGACATCAGACTCCATCAGTCTGAAAATAGAGCAGTTTTTTGTTTCATCCGACAGGGAGAGGTGTCGATAATTAGGCTCTGTCAGGTAGAGTGGGGAGTGTGTGTTCATGTGTGTGTGTGTGTGTGTGTGTGTGTGTGTGTGTGTGTGTGTGTGTGTGTGCAGAGTCTTCCTGACAGTATGTGCTGAGAGCACTGTAAATGCATGGGTAATGGTTGTCAGTTTGTGACAGCTATAAATGGCCCTTTAGTTCTCTTCTCAGCACCACATTGACACACACACCTTCTCTCTTTTCCTCTCACACACACACACTCACACACACACACACACACACACACACACACACACACACACACACACAGCCAGCACCTACACTGCTAAGTTAGAGCAAAGGATCTTCATTTTCATGTTCATCGACTTAATTATCATCAGAACCAACACATGCCCGCCTCTCCACTCGAGGGAGTAACACTGAGAATGAGGATGTTGGAGGTTCCCATGCAGCTTGTTAACATCAGGTACCTGTAAATACAAAAGAACTGCATGAACCTGCTCGACTGGCAAATTATTGAAAATGATTATCTATCGTTACATATGGAGAGTTTGATTTCAGAGACATTAGAGTAGATTGCTTTAATTTAAAAACTGACAACTACTACTACTGCTCTTGCTGGATGAAAATTACATGAAAATAAAAACATTTTTTGAAAAACTCAAATGTTATTATAATGTAAGTTATATATATTCTGTGTAATACCACCACTCCATATGTTGCTTATTGGCAATGGAAAACTTAAAAGCAGGTGTTTAAGAAGCAGATCGCTGGGAAGGAGTCCCCGTTTCAAATCAAATGAAACAGGGTCAGAAACAGTCAAGTCCCCCTTGTAAGTAAGAAAGAAAGAAAGAAAGAAAGAAAGAAAGAAAGAAAAGAAACAAGAATAATAACTTGAAATTGAAGAGAAGGTAGAAAAAAACAACAGCAAAACCAACCATCTTACAGTCAGTTATGCATATACAATCTTTTGTGTGTTATGCGTCATCACTTAACACACTAAACATAATTTGACAACATGACTTGACGTGTAGATACGATTCATGGGGTTAGTGGATAATGCTTACAATAAAGACGTTTTTCAACATTAGAAAAAGTTAAATTTGTCTCATTAATGTTTTTAAGGCAGTTGACAACTTATTTTACAAAGCTGGTCAAAATCAAAAACATTTTTGACATTTCTGAGTAGGATGGATTTAACATATATAAGTTTGAATATCTTAAAATAGTTCGACCACCAAATATGAACACAACTTTTGGATAAAAATTAAGTTGATTTAACTTTATTGAATTTTCCTAGGTCAAAGCAAATCATGTTGGTTGTACTAATTGAGTTTGTCAGATTAAAAAAGACTATGTTACATTGTTACCTTAACTTTTTTAAGATTCAGTGGATTCTTTTTTGTGTGTAACTTGAAATAACTCAGTGTTTACTTCTGGTTTCTCGTGGGACACAAACCCGGCCTCCTGGGTAAAAGTCCTGTGTTTGTTTGTTTGTGGTTCTCTGTGCTACCTTACCTGACTTCCTCCTTTTCTCTCGCGGTATGAGTGAGAACAGTCTACATTGCACATGATCACAGCCTCCTGGCTCACAGTTACATGGGTTATATATGAATCATATTGCATCACTTTTTGTAGGTTTAAGTCTGAACTGTGAATGAGAGCAGCCTGACACTGATGAGATGAAAAAGATTTTTAAAAAAAGAGAGAAATCGATTACATCTTGGGTGGGAAGGAGCGATGAAATTCAGTGAAGTGTCAGAATTAGAGATGCTCAATTAAGTACGTAATCTTGTCACGTCTTTTCTTGATTAAATTTACATACATGTGGCTGATGGAAACTTATACTAATTAAACAAATTAATGAAAACAATTGCTCTCTTTTTGATCTGCAGTATCTGTGATGACTCTGAGATGCATGTTAAAGTAAAGGAGCAAATTTTAATTCATATAAAAGACTTTTTAACAGGTCAGATTAGGAAAAACACAGCCATGATACACACTGTGTAAGATAGGTGGTGGCAGATGACCAACATGTCATGCTTGAAAAAAAGTTAAAGGGCTGATGTATTGCTTTTGAAAATGTCCTGGCTACTAAAATAGGTCTCCAAACCATCTATCACTCACTGTCTGTGCAGCTCACATAAACACACACCCTCAGCGAGGTCACAGTTCAGACAGCCGGATAATAACATTACAACTAATGGACTCTCATCTGTTTATTCATAAAGATTTCCTCTCCCTTTTTCCTCTGTGTGAGCAAGTGCAGTGTGTGAGTGTGTGTGTGTGTGTGTGTGTGTGTGTGTGTGTGCGCAGGCAGAGAAGACCGTTTTCAGCGGTTTCACGTTGCATCTCGGGGGAGGCTGTGGTGACTATACCCAGAGTGCTTTGCTGCACAGGCAGGTCTGTGTGGGAGTGAGATGGTAGTTTTATTACATTACTGTCAGGCACAGAGACCCACTGTAGCACAGCATCAGTAATGCTACTAATCCACCACCAACTGGATGTGTGTGTGTATTTGTGTGTGCTTGTGTGTATCCAAACCTGCATGTGAAGTGTGTTTGCACAGGTGTGTTTACGTATTTATCACTTACATTTCTCCTCTTAATCAGTGATTCTCAAAGTGGGGTCTGCAGCACTGTACTGGGGGTTTATGAAAAGTTTTCCGATTCACCCTATTATCATGGGGAAATAAAATATTTATTTATTTACTAATGTTTACAAAAGTATTCAGAGTTCAATGAAAAAACGAATAATTCTAAAAAGTCCAGTGTCTGCCATGCGCCTGGTTAGGATTCCTTCACTGTTCATTGCTCAGGAGGTTTTAAGTGGGGTGAGATATCCGCAGAGGTCTCTTCCTCTCCAAAACAATGAAAAAAGCAGTTTCACATCAAAAATCAGTTTTTCCCACAATGCTCGGCTCATTGCAGATGAGCCGTTAGCTCAGCACCTGCAAATGTTTGCTCACCTTTTTACTCTGATAACGTAAGATCCAGACATTCAAGAGGTTTTTACTGGGAGCCGAATTATCTGTGGAGGTTCGTTCCTCTCCATAACTAACAAACCCGCTGAGTTAAACCAGTAAAAACACTGAATAAAGCAGTTTCATGTCAAATCAGTGTTTTTCCAGCACTGTTCAGCAGCTAACTACATTGGCTGACACAAGAACGTAAAAGTGCAAATGGACCCATCTGGTGCTAGTGTTTGGTCTGTCCGTTCTGGGCTACCGTATGAATATGGCGGACTCCTTGGATGAAGGCCCGCTCCCTATATAGATATTAACAGCTGATTCTAAGGTAACAAAAACACCATGATCCTTAATTCCAGGTGTTTATACACTAAGAAAACTTACTTATTATATTATATTCCATTTCTGCCAATATGTCCTCCTAAATCCTACACACTGGACCTTTAAATATAAAATTGTACATAGATTATGTTTAAATTTAACAAATCTTTTGTTGTTCTTTTACATAATTAACATTTTAGAAGTGTAAAAAATAGGCTATGAGGGGGTTCCCAGTATATTCTTTATCTCTTAAGGGATCCTTTGCTGAAAAAACGTGAGAACCTCTTCTCTAAATCAATGATTGGTTCAATTATATTTAATACTTTATTTATATTGGTGTTTTTGTGATAATTTTCAATGCTTCTGTAGCTATTTTAGTGTGTTTGTGTGTTTTTATAAATGGGAAGGAGAGTGTGTGTTGGAGAGAATGTTGTATGTTGGTGCTTGTGAATATGTGTTATATATGGTTGGCATGCTATGAAGTATGTCCACTTCTGATGTCTAAATCATCAACAGGTGCCATCCGACACCTGCTGACGACAGCAGAAGGTGCTTATGGGAACTGCGGTGCAGATAGAAGACCCTGGACAAACTGCTCCTGACAGCTGGCCAATCATCTCTGCTGAAAACCTTTCCCTTAATGACATCACCAGACCTCCGCCGTTTCCAGACTGCTGCTGGAAAGTTCCTGACTTTCTCCATGGGAGACACCATGAAATGGCTCTTTAACTCTGAGTTTCAAAGTGGATATTCAAGACTGTGATTGTGAAAGTTTAGCATGCTGAGATTTAATTATGTGCTACCATGTCAACACCGTGGCGGATGATTTTAGATGCAACACATTATCACTTTAAATATGTCTATTATTTGTACTTGTGATTTTTTAAGTGCAAAGTCTAACATTTTTTAATACTTAAAAAAGTCAGCATTCTGTGGTGCCTACAATAAGTTCCCTGTAATATAATTAAAGTGTTAGCTGTTGTATGTGGAAAGAAACCAGGTAAACAAATATGTTGGAGCCTGCTGTGTTTCTCCCTGGGTTATTCTAAAGGTCGTGATTCTGATGTACCAGCTGGGAATTTCCAACTTTTGACTTGCGTGACATCATTGAGCCCAATAATATCCACGGAAACAATGCTGCCTAGCAACTGAAAGAGCTCCAACATCATTTATTCCCTTCTGGGAGGACCAGTAAAAATCTGTTGATGCTGTTTTTTTAACACCTCCCAGGGCCAGAGTCAAGACAGAAAATAGCATTTTTACACCTTGATTACACTTGTGAAACTTTGTAATGATGTAGTGTGGTTGTGGTATCCAACCTCTTTGGCTTGTGGTGCCTCAAAACAAAGCAATGTGTGCTGGTTGTGACTCGGCAGTAACTGTAGTTTATGTAGGGGGGGGGAGGGCACATCCCTCAAATGCATTATCACCTATATTCAAATATGCTCAAAATTTAACCCCCAATATATTGATAAAAAGTATAAAGAAAAACATGCTATATAAAGTTTAGACGATCTCCAGTACACACTGTTCTGATGGGCTCTAGTGCTCGCTATCGTGCATTTATTGTATTGAAATTGTCAAACAGAAATAGAGACTTGACATTGGACAACATCAGCATACATATTACCCAACAATCATCATTGCATATCTGACAAAAATATCAAAGAAATTAATAATTTAATTGAATAGTTTTTATAGTGTATTTATAGAGAAAAAGTATATAATTTTATTTAAAAAAGAACATGAAAAAAGAAAACCATGACGCAGATGGATTTGCCTTTTTGGGGACATATCTAGCGAATAGCACCATTTCTAACTTAATTCTTTTTTTATCATTTGTCTTTGAACACGGGTATATTTCCGAGGTGGCAATCTGAATCACTTTAAAGGTCCCACTCTCTCCATTGGCCCCTCCACCCCAGGGCCCCAGTGCAAACACACTGCCTGCATTGTCTGAATTTACTCCCCTGCTATAAAGGCAACCATGCATCGACAAATTGCCATTATGTGGTGTAGTTCTGCGTGTGTTTTGTCCAAGTTGTGTTGCCGTACTCCAGCTCAAGCCATTGCACAAATGCTCTGGATAGTTACAATCAATGTCAAGCACTGTACGTCTGTTAATTTCATTACTTTCAAATGAACTTAAAGGTGGAAAAATTAGAATGTAATTTGAGTGTGAAGTGGACTATACCTCTGGTGAGTGTTATAGTTATTGTAAAGTGTTATTATGTCACAAAAAATGTCATTAAAGAAGGTCATAAAATGTCATAGTATAGTATGTCATGAAAGAAATATATTAAAAATGTCATATAAAAGTGATAGTGTGTGGACTTTCCCTGTCCGTCCCTCTGTCACTTGATGGCTCCCTAAACTGGCACTCACTTATCAAAACTTTTGATAGAGGCTTTTAGAGGCCTTAAGTGGAGAAATTATTAAATAATTCACAACAGAAAAAAGGAGAGATTAGAAGAAAGTGTTAAAACAAATCAATATAATTTTTTGAAGTAGAAATATGTTATTTTCTGTTTGTATCCTATTAATCATCAAAGATCTACTTGACAACGTAACTTCATGGCAAACGATGAACACATGCAAACAAAAATGTCACATATTCTCTCTGATGCTATTTTTATCTCTGTGGCTTTGCTACTAATTTAAAATTACTTATTCACCTCATGGGAGGGGCCTGTTTCCCAGGGCACCTCTCTGCTCAGAGCGGCAGGTGAGCGGTCACGTGATGCATGTTGACAAGTTGTCTCATGCTGTTCAGCCCACAAGGAATGCAGTAGAGTGGCCTTAATGGTTTATCCCCTCGTTCATTAACTATTTTTACAACTAGCTGCTCCCAGATTTTCTAAATAGCTGCTGCTGCTGTTGTGTTGATCACCAGAATCATGTCTAAGTTTATTCAAACAATTCCCAGGCACAGAACGCTGTTTAATGGCTTGACATTCATTACAAGTCCACTCCTCAGCCACAAATAGCCTCGCTGCTGTTTGTAGCTGGATTGGTTAGCCTCTCTCCGTGGTGTGAGCAGTCGTTTGGAGTGTTACTAATGTGAGATGACAGGTAAACTTGTGAGTCTCTCCCCCATACCAGCACCCACTGCTGAGACTCTGTGTGAGTGTGTGTGTTTGCGGCGCAGTGGGTGAGTAGCCAGCAGTGTGTCCAGGCAGTAATCAGGTCGTAAACTCCATCAGGTTCTGTTTTCTCTGGAAGACTTTGGAGGGACGAAGGGGAAGGACGAAGGTGGGCGAGAAGGAAGGAGGCAGTAAAACTCTGGTTAGCTCTGTCAGCTCTCCTTCAATCAACAGCGGGACGGAGGGGGACAGAGCAAAGCCAGGGGGATGAGGAGAACATAAAACATGCAAGTCAAACAGGTTGGCAGAGAGCGAGAGAGCAGCAGGACCCAAAAATATATGGCTTCTTTGGGGTTTAAAAGTATTTGTAAAAATGTTTTATAGAATGTTACAGCCGTCTGTGGTGGCAGATGGTTGGAGTTGGACACGTGTGACAATAAATAAGAATTATTAGACTGGAGTCTGGTGGGGGGCTTCTGTCCACCAGTCACAGCCCTGCATAATCTCAGTCATCACTTGTCTCTAGTTTGTCAGTAGCAGCAGACACATGTGGTGCGCACAAACACACACACAAACACGCAGACTTCAGAGGTCATCTTAGGGGGGGCTGATGAAAGGTTGAGGCTGTGTGTGCGTGTGTGTGTGTGTGTGTGTGTGTGTGTGGTGATGATACAGAGTAAATGGTCATATCTTTCAGGTTACTCTGTGGTCACAGCAACTGTTGTGATGAAAACACCATTTCATTTGAGTGAGAGAGACACTGGACATAAGCGCACGCGCGCACACACACACACACACACACACACACACACATACACACTTAAGATAACATACACCTGGCTAAATACGCAGCAGGGTTTTCTAACCTTCCGCTATGAGAGACATGATCCAGCTGTTTTCTTGCATGTGTGTGTGTGTGTGTGTGTGTGTGTGTGTGTGTGTGCATGCGTGCACATGTGTCCTTGTTGGAGCACTAATTGTAACTGGACCCAGTCATCAAGCTTTTCAGAGCTTCCTGTTGTGACTCTGCGCTCCTTTCGGGGGTCAAACACTCGTCTCTCACACAGTAATGCAAACAGCAGAACAGTCCGCAGTGTTTTAGCTGATATCAATATCATATCCGTCTGAAACTAAATGTTATTCCCCCCTGATTACTGCAAGTAAGTAAAACTATAGTTAAAGATAATTCGATATTTTTGTATTCACTGAGTATAAAGGCCTTTTTCACAGAGGACATTTTGACATGCCACAGCAGGAAAAGCATATGTGTGGATAGTAAAATTAATGATGGCTGCATTCCATGTAGCTGCTTCAGTTTTAGGGTTGTGGTTTTGTTCATGGGTTTTGGTCCACATTTAAACGCCAAAACAAAGAAGCCACATTTAAAGCCGTTTCTCACTCGCCTGATATCAGACAGATTGGTCTATTCTTTGCCTGACATGACGTCCACTCTGACTGATTTCTGTAGGGAAGGGGAATTGATTCTTACCTAATCAATCAATAGAGACCAACATATCCACCTGAATCTAACGTCATTTTAAGTCCACACCATTGCATAGCCGTGCCAACATATCAATTTGGCCGGGGCTTTCCAGAGTGGAACGAAGTGAAGTAAACTACAATATCAGGCGATATTGAGAAGCAGTGTTGGGTAAGGGTTACTTTAAAAGTAATCAAAATACATTACTGCGTTACTTTTTTAAAAAAGTAACCAGTTACTTTACTGCGTTACTCCCTGAGTAAAGTAACTCAATTACTTTAAAAGTACTTCCAACGTTACTCCCTGAGAAAAGCAACTCAAGCACTTTTAAAGTACTTTTGAGTATTCTACATTTCCTATTGGGCAATGGACCACAGGGCGCTAAGCCTACATTTTTTTGTCTCCAAAATTAAAGTTATGGACCACTTGCCCTTCACTGAGATCCAATTCTCCCATCACAGCCGTCACTTTAACCAGTAGAAACACAGAACGATCTGCTGCCGTAGACAACTGTATGACAACAACACCCCAGAGATACAGTAGCTTGACAGTTTACTTATGGCGCTTCAAATGTAGCTCCTGCCATCTGCTGATGCTTTTAGGAGACTACAACAACATGTCGGCTGGCACATGAACAGACACAGTGACTCAAATAATAGTAAAAGTGATAAAAATAGGACAAGAATAACCCAATTACATCACACACACCGTGAAAGACGACCGGGGATAATTGGTGAGTACCAGCGTGTAGTGTGTACCAGGCATAATGCAAGTCCTGAAATATGAGTCTGAAATATGTCTGTCAGCGAGTCCTACTCCATCTATTTAGACTCCACCATAGACAACGCCAGCATTTCTCCGACCACGTAGCGAGCTACAAGCTCCGTGGCTTCTTTCAGACTGATAGGTTTAACGTTATCTCCGTTATTAGAACCAAATGACAGGAGGACCAGCGTTCTAAAAGTAACGGAAGTAACTGATGTCTTGTTTGAAAATGTACTTAAGTATTTGATTACTCAAACAGCAAACTAACGCGTTAGGTTACTCGTTACTGCAAAAAGTAATCAAAGTACTCTAACGCGTTACTTTGCCTTGATAGAAGCATCTACATAGTCATCTATAGCATCCGCCATTGTTGTTGTCACTCCTCACTGGTTGCTGCTTGACAACAGCTTGACAATTAGACATTAGTCTGTCCCATGGCGCTGACTGGCTAATCTAGTCCCACCACCGCACTCGTTGTTTTTTTGTTGTTGTATGTTTGTTTTTTTATTCTATTTTAACCAAGAAACCACTGTTTCATGTCACAATGCCAGACAAATCAGTCAACTTGAACTCAGTGGAGTGGGTGGACTCAGTGGTGGAAACCCAGCCAAGTTTCCCATCAGTGCAATGCAAAAATGTGGAAATATGGAAAATCTGCACGCTAATTTTCAGCATGACTATGTACACAGCATCCGGGGCACGTTATCTGCATTAAAACGTTGCTGCATTCCATCTTCTAAAAAAACAAAAAAAAAAAACAAATAAAAAAAAAGTAAAAATAACTATCAGGTGACAAAGACCTGATTTTAAAAAAATAATAATTTTATTTTTTCCAATATGGGAGATATCATTGTGACATGCTACCAAGGTGAATAACTAACAACGCACTAAGCAAAATGAATAAACAAAGCACAAATAAAGGAAAAACAAAACAAAAACACTCATACACAAACCTTCAACAAGGTAACAAATATTATATCAGAAATTATAAAAAGTGACTGAATACATTTATAGACTATCCAAACCTTTGCACCCCCAAGTCCATACAATTCAATCCATGTATACTTCTAAGTTCATATTATTCAGAGCCCCCTCCCAAAACTGGAGGCAGAAGTTCATTGAACAATCACAATTAAATTAAAGAATATTCATCAACAAATCACCAAAATGATAAAGTTAAAGCCTCAGTGTGTAAAAATGGTGAGTAACAGTGACATCAGTGGTCAAATTCTAGATTGCAGCGCTCACTCGCTCACCCCTTCCGTCGGGTAAGTGACGGTGGCCTCGTAGGACAAAAAAACTTGCGCAGACAGCAGAGTTTTTCGAGTTTTTCAGGAGTATCTAGCGACGAGGTGAATATTTATTTAGGAATCTAAACCATGTTACGATATGTTATAGCTTACCAATGAGATATAGATTATCTGTGAGATATATGTTAGGCGAAGAGGTGTGTCTCGGCTACCCACAGGGAAGAGGAGGAGGAGAGGGTGGCAGCCTTCGCAGCAGCGCGAGAGGAATCAACAGATTAGGCTGTAGGCTAGGCTAACCATTTAGCTGTAGCTCTGGGATAACGTTAGCCAAGGCTAGGATAACGTTGGCACTTAAACATAGCCGTCACTCGAACTTAGACGAGAGGGAAAAGTAGTTGCAAACATGAAGCCAAAATGATTTTAAAATATCAGATTGATTTACCTGTCTAGCAGAAAGCAGGCAACCTCCGCATCCCTTGTGAAATTCTTCTCCTTCAGGAGTTCTTTCCACCTGGAATAAGCAACGCCGATATTCACTCGCGTTTTGTCCCGTCCTTGCTTATCTGATCTTTTTCTTTTATTTGGTGGCGTGGTTTCCCTCTTACGGGACAAAACATATGTGTGATCCTCCATTTAAAGTGCGACAGAATTATAAAAGTACAAAGCAGGTTCACGCAGAAGCACTCCGAATTGATCTTCACCTTATTTTATTTATTTATTTATCTATTTTTTCACCTTAACCGTCTCCAGTGACGGCAAGTTCTAGGTAAACGCGAAAGGCGAAGTGCGTATATCCCTTTCGGCCACTGTATTCAAATATGGCAACGCAAGAGGGCAGCCTCCAGCAGACCGCGCCCTGCCTGTGTATATATAGAGAAATCATTCTAAGCCTATGAGAACGCTTCCATTTGTATGTGAATTGCATTACACTTTAGTAAATATATATTTATGAAAGCAATAGTTGATATTTGCTAATAAACAACCATGTATATTACACATTGTAACTTTAACAATTTGCTTGGGAAACATTCTGTTGATAAATGAATTAATACAAAATAAAATTAACAGAAAATTAGAGAAACACAACAAACAAACAAAAGTGCTCCCCGTATTTCATTGTTGACTCTTACCAATATATTTGAATCCAAAAGCAATCTATTGGCTGTCAGACTGTCTATGTTACTATGCTATTTATTTACCTGAGGTGCATCATGGTTCTAATCTTATGTTTGTCCCCTATTTTCCATGTAGCTGATTGTGAAGTGTGTCCCGTTCCAAGATTTTTGATTCAAAATTAATTTGTAATGGTTGCAATTTTAAGAGATACATCAAAATAAAAATGTTGCATGTATGTTCAGCCGCCCCTGAGCGCAGTGATACAGCAGCTTTAAGCTCCCTGTTTTCACTCAGAACAGAAAATGCAGACTTTGAGAAGATGATTAGATAATGAATGTGCTTTTGTGAGTGGTGTGAAAGGATGAGTCGTCTTTTGGCAGCTGTTAAAGGAAGTTTATCTTCAAAGATTTAATCACTGATTATCGGAGGCAATAATAAACATTCACAAATGTTGACATTTCAGCTTTCATATCAAGCAGCGTGTGATTCAGTCTTTGTCAGAGGCTTGTGAAAAGCAATTAAGTTTTTAACGAAATCGATTTTCGCATCTCCAGTTCCCCCCCCCCAACCACCATCACCCTCCTCCTTATAGAATACATTCATGCACAAACAAATGCACACACACACACACACACACACACACACACACACACCCTCATGAGATCTCACAGTCAATGTTTGAAGCTGTAAAGATTGTCAGGATGCCTTTTTTGCCAGAAAGCCCATGGGCCTCATTTTCATTTCTCATCTTTAAGAACAGAGAGGGGCTTTCACATGTTAAACAAGGTGTGTGTGTGTGTGTGTGTGCGTGCGTGTGTGTGTGTATCTCAGGGAGTTATAGAGGCTTGGCATCAACAGTTCAAAGTAAGAAATAAAAGCATATATACAGTACAGTATAGGGGTGTAGAGTGGAGTGGGAATGTATGTTTTACATAATGGCGAGGAAGTGCAGTGGGTGAAGAAAAACATGAGGGTGCCAAAGGAGAACATTCAATATGAAATGATGTGGTAGGAAAGTTAAATGTATCTCACATAACAAAAACCTTGTGAACACAACTTGTAATTTCCTTCATGGCCCAGAGGCATTAATTCATAGAGGAAGTAAGGCCATGGCTGCAGTGGAGGAACCAGACTCTCAGCTCAGTTAATATTTGGTTTATTTCATGAGGTGGCAATAAATGTGAATGCCAGTCCTCTTCAACTAAACTGCAGTGTACATCACTATGACTTCAAATATAATCAGTGGTCAAACAAGCCCAGAGTCCTTTGGGTTTGGGAAGATAAAGAAATTAGTATGTTGTTAAATTTTCATTTAACCATCATTTTGGCATTCTGAAATGGTGGAGAAAAGAGATAAGTAATTGTTAAAAAATAAAGAATAATTATTTTGAAATTGATTACCAAGAAGTGGCTGCAAAAATGTGACTGTCAAATTGAGAGAAATTAAAAAGAAATGACAAACTAAAACAAATAAATAAAAATAAATAACTGAAAAGGGCAACATTTGTTTCTGCGTGAAATAGTTTAACTATCTTAAATCAACCTGCAGTGATGAACCACTTCCTTCTGCTTGAGGTAAATTAAGCTTGCTATATTTATTCATATTTGTATACATTATAGTATTTATTTATTTATTTATTCTTTTTTATATTGTCTCTTTTATTTTTTTTATTTTTCATCTGTTAGATCTACATATTGAGTGGAGCAACTTTCACCATGGATGATGATGATAATAATAATAAATAATCTTAATAATACAGAATATAGAAAATAAAAAATAGCCTTCGTTAGAATATTACAACTTCGGCATGTCAGCTGGAAGGCTTAAAATAACCAAATGAGCTGTGGTGCTTTGAAGTGCATCACGCACAGCTATAGAGCTACTAACTTGGACGATGTTCCGTGAATGTAAAGCCAAATTAGATAATGAGACAGAGTGAAATTTTAAATGATAGTTGGAAATAAATAAATATACTCTACGTTTGATTGGATCTAACTGCCTAAAAATATCCATTAACTCTCTTGTTTTTTTGTGCAGCTAATTCGTCCTCCTGTGAAAAATGTAAAGCTCCAAGTGGATATTAGCTTGCATTGGTTGTACTTGAAAACACACACGCACACGCGCACACACACACACACACACACACACACACACGGACACATACATATACCAGATTGTCTAGACCATTCAGCTGCAATGAGACCCAACATTTAAAAAATGATGGTGTAATCAACTGAATTAGTTAAATTCACTGTGTCCACCTCAGTAAATCCTGCACACACACACACTCCCCTTCCTCCCCACTATTGTACACCTGACTCATGGGTGGCAGCCCAGCCATTTCACTGTGTTGTAGTTGTGGTTAGTTTCGTTGAGGTTAAGACAACACTGTAAATTACTACAGTATGAAGTGCTTACATGCACGACAACTCTGCATTGACTTGTGTGTGTGTGTGTGTGTGTGTGAGTAAGCAAGAGAGAGAAGTGACAAACTGAGACAGACTGACAGACTGTCCTGGTGTAAAGACAGTAGTGTGTGTGTGTGTGTGTGTGTGTGAACATGTGTTACAGTGCCCCGCTCTAATTGAGCAGCAGTTGTGTGTAATGGCTGTGATATTTATCAGGGCGGCGAGGTCAGGTATGATAACGATCTGGGTTGCCAGGTTTGGTCTTGGGGTTACAGGACACAGTCTTATCTCGAGGGCCTCTCCTGCACTTATTATGAAGCCTGTAATGAGTGACAATAACCACTTAATGGAGCGAAGGAGGGGAAGTTGTGTTTTCTGGTTCATTCTCACAGCACTGAAAGTCTATTATTTATCATTGCTCAGGTCTGAGAGCCTCACAATTTATTTATTTATTTATTTATTTATTAAGTTATTAGTAGAAGTAGACAAGGTTTGAGTAGTGTTTCGGGTTCAAATCTTTTTCCAAGAATGCTTATTTTACCATGAAAATTGAGATGACTGTTGCTGTGATTTGGCAGCGTCAAGGCCCGGTCACACCACGGCTGTTGACCTTTGTGGGAACGGAGAGCTGAAGAGTCTAAAATGGAAGAAGCTGTTGAAACCTATTGGCTGTGTTGCACCGTCAACTTTTATTTAACCTCCTTTGCCATATTAAAAACAGCTCCACAAGAGGAGTGTTGCAGACAGGAGTCAGAAGATGAACACGTCTTTTGAATAAACTATTTAACGCTACTTTCCCGTTGGTGATAGAGCTAATGAGCTTTTTTGTGAGACTTTGCTCAGGATGATATGTTTTAATGCTGGTAGCTCCAACGATATTCTTAATATTATCAAGTGCAACAATGTGGCTGATCAATTTGTTTTTGATCAAGTTTTTGGACCGCAATGGCATGGAGAAATAACCTACTGCATATCAGAATGTGGCCACTCAGAAATGCTTTCGAATAGAATATCATCAAATGTATTCTTTCAAATCTTAAAACTGCTATTTCAGGCCCGGTCACGAGAACAAAATGTTGGCATTTCAGATATGATCTCTGATAAGATGAGATGGAGGGGGTGGTGGACGGAGTAACACTTAGGCAAGACGGCTGCCAAACTGCAAACCAATGTTCGTGACAAACAAAACATCTATGAACATCTGCGGTATCTCTAGCCGTGATGTGCCACTAAAACCCAGCATTTTAAGCCAAAACACGATCTCTTCCCAACCATAACCAATTGGCTTTTGTGCTTAAACATAACCACACTTTAACCACAGCGTTGTTGAAACATAAAGAAACATAAAGTTTTAATATATCTGCTTCATAATAACATACAAATGTTACATATTCTCGTTTTGCTGAAACATACAATGCCAACATTTATTCTGGCAACTAGGTTGGCTGTTTGAAGTTGAAAACACAAAGCTCACAGAGCTCATAAACAAAATGAATAAAAGGAGATTTCAAAAGAATTAGAATCACTGCTGGCTCAGGGTGACCGTGATGTACTTTCTGCATCCATACTTCCCTGCAGATCATAAAACAAACTTAGTCTTAGACTGACAGTCCTAATCCTTTGACCCTTTTCCTCGCAGTATACTGCTAAGAGCAAACATACCACATCCACACGGACACACAGGGGCTTAAACACAGTGGTCTAATGGTTTCCATAAAGTGTTCATCAGTCTGCGGCCTGGAGGGAATGATTGGTAAGTCATACTGTTGAACTTGGAGAGAGGCTCGGGGCTAAGATCAGGTCCTGGGCGAAGCGAAGGGGCAGCTGCAGCCGCTCATTTGTGGCCACCCAGGACAAGTTTGTTCATGTGTGTGTGTATATGTGTGTGTTACTATGTGAGAAGGCAGGACAGCTGCAAAGATCTATTCATAGTGCAGTGATGTCTCTGATGAAGACTGATGTCTCTTTCCTGCTCTGAAAACCTGCCGTTCCTCCATCACCATGACTTATTTCTGTCAGTTGTACCGTCATCGTTCTTTTACAACTTTAGCAACAATCCCATCATCTCACACCTGAGAGGAGAGGAGAGGAGAGGAGAGGAGAGGAGAGGAGAGGAGAGGAGAGGAGAGGAGAGGATTTTGTGGGCAGTAGAAACTTCTTCCCATATTAATTTCTGTAAGTGCAAGACACACATTTGTTTAGAGGTAGGAAGTAAGGCGATTTGCCTGAAATTGATATCACAATATTTGTCAAATATCAGTATATAATTCAGTATGGCAAATGTATGCAAGATTACATATTTAATACTCAAAATAGATGTTTAAACCAGTAATTGATATTTTGGCCACTAGAGGGCAGCAGAAAAAAAACTGTAAATACAACGCTGACATATTAAATCAAATCAAATCAATCAAATTTAGTTTATTCATATAGCACATTTAAAAACAACCACAGCTGACCAAAGTGCTGTACAAATTAAAAGAATGACAAGACAAATATATAGCAATATAATATGTACACAAATATGAAACAGAATTATCACCACTAAGGACAATTACATACGTAGTATATAATATTAAAACCATTATGAACAACCAAAGGCCACTGAGAACATGTAACTTTAAAGATTTGTCTTAAAAGCGTCAATTTGATTGAGAGTGGAAGGCTAGTCCAGAGCTTCGAGCAGCTACTGCAAAGGCACAATCTCCCTTACCCACCAGCCTCGATCGTGGTTCAGTTAAAAGACAATGTTCTGCAGATCTAAAAGGTTGGGAGTTGGAGTAATGGCAAAGAGGTTCAGTAATGTACTGGGGTACCAGCCTATGTATGGCTTTAAAAACAAATAAAATAACCTTAAAATCAAACCTGTATTTCATAGGTAGCGAGCGCAGGGATGCTAGCATTGGTGTAATGCTATCTGTTTTTCTGGCACCAGTGAGGACTCTCGCTGCAGCATTCTGCACCAGCTTCAGGCGAGACAAAGATGACCAGCCAACACCCATATAGAATGGTCATGGTAAACTTCTTAGCAACTATTTACTCATCCAGCAGAAATGGAGCAACATCAACATTTATTTAGAGTCATGTGTGCGGACACCTGACGAATGTGAGTCCAGTATTCCCTCTCATCTTAACTCTGTTTTGGTCTCCTCCAACTCCTGAGCAAAATATTTGTCTCTTTAGTTGCTAAATGCTATGCTATGTTCACCAGCTAGTCGCTAACTTTGTCTGTCATTTAGAAATGAGCAGGTAGGGTACAGGAGGTGCATCAAAGCTCTTCCTTGTTTAAAACTGCTACCCGCTACTGGAAACAATGCTGATGAGAGCAATCAGAGTGAACTAAACAGTATAGCTGCATCCCATCCCTGGCTGAATGACACTTAAACACTCCATAGAGCTGGGGAGAAACGCAACAACTGCAATGCATAATGAGCATATTATCATGCCAATATGCAGTATTATCAAATTAAAGTCCAGCCCTCATGTTTTAACCTTTCATAGCTTTTTAAAACATTAAAACATGAAACTTGTTGTTGCCAAAAATAGAACCTCACCAGCCACAATCTTCTCTCCTGTCGTCCCTTTTGTGTTTTATCCTAAACGAGGAAGATTGACACCCCACGAAACTTTGGAAAGTGCGAGTCCCCCATCTGTCGGCTTGTGCTGCATTCTGATGGCCCTCGAGGGAAATTTGCCCTTGAATACTGACAAGGGAGCGGCTTCTCTGCACAGTATCCTACCATTAGTTGGGATATTGCAAAACTGGGCCCATGTCCATTGTACCGGTTACGACTGGTTGCATCAGGAATCTGTTCTCTAAACACACAACATGTAATTAGGCGATGGATGGTGTCTATCTATCTATCTATCTATCTATCTATCTACAGTATATATTGATATATATATATATACCATATATGTCAGTAGGAGTACACATACAAGCCTGTCACTCTCACTCATCCTCCCGCACCCTCTTTTTTGCCCTCCCTATGGTCTATAGGTCCACAATCACACTCATTAGCCCCAAGCCACACTCACTCACAAAAAACACGCACACACAAACAAGCCACAACTTGCCCAGCAGATACACATTTAACCATGATGCCTCAGGGGACAGCCAGAAGGTAGCCGGAGGGTAGAAAACAGAGAGAGAAAGAGAGGGAGGGAAGAAAGAAAAGCGCAAACATCTAAGGTCACATTCCTCCTGGTGCAGCTAGCTTCCCTCTTTGATTAAAATTGATTTAAGTTTTGTAACAGCAGTGATTAGTGTTAAAGATAATACTCCTCACTCTGCGTATAACTCGTGCACGCCAACATACAGAATCCTGGCTTCATAACTCCGACAGACGTCGTCTTGTTCATGTGAGCCACATTCTTCCATATTTGGGCATCGTTCCCATTTCCTGCTATGAATATGTATGCGAGTGGATGGAATCTACCACAAGCAGACCACAGAGAGCTTCTGTCGCACACACACACACACACACACACACCTGAATACCACAGAGTGTTGAGAGATGTATATCAACACTCTTGTGTACTTGAACAAACAGAAACTATGGAGAGTTAACCACCGCTAAATGAACTCACATAATGTCTGGTAGATCTTTCGCTCAGGTGCTCCATGCCTACACCTCAGCATTAAATACTGTGTGTTTAGTGACAGGTAAGGCAACTTATACAAACAGTCTTGTGCTGTGCTTATTGTGATGAACAGCCTGAGATTAAAGCTGAAGGATGACAGAAAAATAAGTGTAATTTCAACAATGCGTCTGTTATTCAGCAAACTCACAGTCAGAGTGTGGCTTTGATGCTGATGTTATTTTGTTAGCAATAAAGTAGCTATCTTTCACAGCTGCAATGCCGATCTCTCGGCTAAAACTGAAACCAGACTTATGTTTCCCTGAAACCTGCCAACAATTAATTTATCTTCTTGTTCTTAGTTGTCCCTCCAAGATGTTGTATTTTCCTGCATAATGAGTTTGACAGTGGCGCTGAATATTAAATTCCTTGAGCACTGAAAGGTGCTGTGAGCACACCAAGCACACTCGCTTACCATTTACTTATGTGAAGAAATAGGAACTAGTTTATTTGGACAAATAGGAATAGCAGTGCATTTAATTGAAAAAGTGGAATTAATAACTTCTCTGCATTTTTTACACTTCACAGTTGTGGCCCACAGGTCGTGTGTTTGACACCCCTGGTTTAAGTCATGTGTGTTACTTGTTCTGATGCTCACTTGCACAGACTATGAAAACAAATTGCCTCTACAAAAGAATCTGAATTAGATCACTGACCTTTAAGAGTTAAACCTAAAGTTATATATATCCTTGAATATATATATGGATGGATGTTTTTTTTGCTGGTGTACATGGGCGTACATTTTGGGGGAAATCAGGGGACATGTCCTTCTCAACATTTAGAACATGTGCATTTGTCTCCCTCAGCAAAAACATGAAAGTAGCAGAGGACATTTACGTTGACAAAGACATTTACACTATAAGTTAATGCAGAATAGACACAAAATGGTGCCTGGAAATTCACCAGACTGCAGGAAATTAAGTGGTTGCCACTCAAAATTTTTGGGCAGAAGAACCCCAAACCCCTCATTTTATATGTTTCCTCCACAATGTTTAAACAAAACCTATGCCCCTGCTGATATACATCTCATATATCAAACCAGTGGAACATTGTTATATCAACTATTGTGTAACTTTTTTAACAATATACACAAAGTTGCCGCCACAAGTTCTCATTTTGTCCTAGTTGAAATAATTTATGTATTTTACAAACACTGGGCATACAGTAGCTTAAGTGTTAGCATGTAACTCCGGCTGTAATTGGCCTGCTAGGGGGATGATGATGGTGTTCACGGTGCCTGTGTTCTCAGTGGTGTATAAGTTTGCCAAAAATGTAAAGACACTGGTTGAGCAGGAACATTTGAAGAGTACAGGTTCCTGACTTGCTTACAAATCTGTTTCCAGACAGTTTTTCTACTAACTGAAACGTGTTCTGTGATTGACATAATTTTGACTCAAGTTTAGCTTAAGTAACAGTTTGACTTACCAGTGTTCGGACAACATGCAAAGCAAATTTAGACTCAGCATAGGGCATAAAAAGTCACTGTGAGAGACTTATGATGAAGATGAATTTGCTCTGGGTGGTGGAAAATGAGGCGAAGATGTGTTTGCATGAGTTGAAAATGCTTATCCTGAGATATCATGACTGCAGTTCATGAGCATACAGGGGTAAGACAATCAGGAGAGGGCTTTCGCGGAGACACAGGCACACTTTACAGTACACACTGACTGTGTTGCATTCAGTACGACCACATATTTAAAACTTTAATTGATCTATGAAGAGGTACTGGGCTTCTGTGCCTTGAGCTTTGACTCAGACTTTGATTATTTAAGATGCATTACTTTTGTGACATTTGATTTATCTAAATATTTCCCTACATTTAAGATGTTTTATTATTTTAGATTGTTGCTGGACTTTATTCTCATTAAGCTCAGTTTTTCCACCTTTTGACTGCAGGCTGCAGGGCTGTGTGGCAGCTATAAGTTAAACTGGCAGGAGACAAGCAGAGTGAGAAAAATTGGAAACACCTCTGACATGTTAACACACCCAGGAGTGAGGTGAGTAACCACAGCTTTCTGTATCCACAGTGATTAGTGCCACAGCAACTTCCTCACTTCACCTCAGCACAGCATCGCACGACTGGAAGCACACACTCACACACACTCACATACACATACAGAGAAAACCTCTGTTTTCATTCATTCTGTTACACTGTAATGTCTGACAGTGATGTGGAGCATCATTATAGAGAGACAAAGCAAACTATTTTTGTTCTGCAAAAACAAAACAGGATTCAACACTTTGTAGCATTCTGTTCGGAGACAAAGTATAAACAAGCAGTATAATTATGGGCTCATTTGAGACAAACAACCATCGTCTGTGTGTTTGTGCTTCTGTCTGTCTGTTCGTGTGTGTGCAAACACAACTGCGTTCTCTATCAGTGACGAGATGAGAGGGAAAGGATGAAAGATACTCTGTCTTACTTTGGCAGATGACAAATAAATGACAGCACACACACACATTGATACACACATACACCCATATATACACGTGTGTATAAAAACACACCCCCACACACACACACACACACATGCAAGCGAGCACACAAGCACACACTGCAAACAAATTTGTTTGAAAAGTGACACTTTTCACACTGTCATTACACAGCTCACGGCTGTCATTTTAGTGTTTCTCATCAGTACATCACACAGACAAAAAAATTTGTTCACACACGCAGAGACACACACACACTCTCTGCTTCAGTACCATACCGAGCTGACAAATGCGCAAAATCATTTTAACACAAACAGAGTGAATGCACAGCCAGGGAGCTGCAAAAACCTCTTGTGTTTCTACAAAACAAACTGCCTTTTTTAGTTCTGATGAGGCTCCAACAGCAAGCGCTAATGAATACAAACACCGATATGACGGATACAAGGATGTATGTTCATATGGGGTAATATTAGCATCAAAAACTGTCAGATTTATTTTCTCAAG
>NC_065508.1:10239938-10250040 GCF_006386435.1 Epinephelus moara | reverse complement strand
GCTTTCCTTTCCCCCCTTTTTTCTCTCTTTTTGTTATTCTCTCTCCGTCATCGTGTCATAACAAGCCAACAATCAATGGTAGCACGCTCAGGCTCTCTCTTCAGATTCAGTTCTGGGAAGCATTTTAACAGCATTTCTAACACTCGCGGTTCATGTTATAACCGTGCCAGCTTCCATTGGCAGATATTCACAGACATCTTATTGTTCAAATTGGCTTTTGATAAAATGAACCAGCCAGATGTGATCCCTAGATCCTAGAGTCTTGGCTTGCGCATACACACACACACTTGAAGTACACACACTTTGAGTTGCTGACTGTCAATGTTAAATCATGAATTGGTTCAGGCGGCGATGTTCAGTTCAGGCCTCAGCTGAATATGATGGTTGTGTTAACTTTATGTGAGCAAGAAAATCAGTTATCAGTGTAAAACAGACAGGAAGAGGACGCTGTTAACAGGCTGAAAATAGTAAAAACTTTGTAAATCAAAACCAGCATACAGCTGGATGGTGCTGTATGTGCGTCTTCACGCTCCGCTGAGCCACAAACACAGTCCGGGTTAGGTCAGACCGCCGTCCCAATGCCGAATCAAGTCTGAGTCATTTGTCACTGCAAAGGGGTCCCCTGTTTCAGCAGACAGACATTTAGACAGGCCGGAAAGACAGACAACTTGTAATCTTCAGGGCCAGATAGAGAGGCAGACAGACAGATAACAAGCGAGACAGACATCGTTGCTGTGCGAGTGATATTTGGGATGATTTATAAGTCCAGATGGCTTTCGTTCTGCTCTACTTCTTGTTTCAGATCCCATATCAAGCAGCACCTCAAAGGACAGCAGACTTCAATCACCGTCTGCCTATCGATATCAGCAGATGTGAATGTAAATCATCTCTCTTACCCATTCACTGTGTGAGGAACACTTGAATAAAATTATATTTCTGCACACCCTTTTTTTTATCTCAAAGGGCAAAGAGAGAATCTCATGTGTGCTTACAGAAAAAGAGTCCTAAATCTATCCAAGACTGACCATCCTGCCTTGTTTTTATACAAGGACATGGCGGTGGCTGCATCCCAACTCTGTTGTAGAACTTATAACTCAGTTGTCGGAGTTGCCAAGGCTAAAAATGATTTCTGAGCCTGATCGATGTCCAACAAGTCCACGCAGTCTGAGAGCATTAAATCTCTTGGCACATATTCATATGCAGTCTGATTTGTTTAAGTGTTCTCTATGAGTCAGGTTAGGATAGGAATGGTAACAGTCCATGATGTTTGGAGAATACCTGTGTTTTTCTTTATCACAACTACATCTAATCCAATTCTGCTTTACCAGAGTCTCAGTGAGGGGGATCGAATCAAGTCACCCTTTTTTAGGTTTTAATTGGCTGGTTGGAAACTGCCTGCGAACATAATTATCATCTTTGTCTTTTGTTTTTAGAGCTAGCAGGATAACTTGTGAGCATATTTCAGTAAAATTTGGGGGAGAATTAGGCCGTTGCCTGAGGAAAAAGTAATTAGTGTCTGGTGCTGAACTAGCAATATTCAAAGGATTTCTTCACATTGCAAGATAAGGCATTTCTTAAAACCATTTTTGCTAATTTGTCATGAACTATTGCAATTACTTGAGTGAAAATCTATCTGGCAAATGTATCCTAAGATTAATGCAGGCTGTTGCTTCGCTGAGCTGTGTTGAGTGCTTTCCAGTTTCTCAAAACACCACTAAAATGATATAGAGCCAAATGGGTTTTTATTAGTTTACAGAAGTTTAGGTATAGATCACATTTCATCATCTGTAGTTGTGTGGGAATACAACTGTTACTGTTTACTGGATTTGAAGCAGGTATCATTGTCGTTACCTTTGAGAGTGTCCTCCCAAGAAAAGGAAATGTTTTTATGTCATGTAACACGATGCCAGGCAGTGCTTTGGCACTAAAACTAAAATCAGCTCCCCAGCATGACCAAATGAATGTAATGGATAGATGAAACAAAATTTTTTATATCGACAATGACAAAGAAACTGTACTGTACTCCCATTTACTGTTTGTAAACACAACATTCAACCCTTCCTCCGTACACTACACAGCTGCTGTAGGGACAGTGCATTTGTTGTAATGGATAAGCCGTTACTTTAGCAAGCTAATTAGGGTTGCAAGAGTAATCGAAATATAATTGAAATCGCAATTTGGTAAAGTGCAATATGCAAATCGCAAGAGCATTCATTTTTGATAAGGGTAAGATGTGTCTCAGCATACCATTACAAATGAAGCATTGTGGTGCTACAAAGATGCCCTGACCTACAAATCGTATTCCAGATGTAAGGGACCATGCTTGTTTGGAACAGACCCTAGCAAAAATCAATTCATCATTTATTTTCAGTGAAAATCATGCAAAACTTACCATTCCCACTTACTGTAAAACTTCAGTCAAAGTCTACCCCCAGTTAAATGCTCAGTCCCTTTTAAAAGCCCGGTGTGGCTACACATTTCAACAAATAAACGCCTGTCTCAATTAGACGTCGTCTGTTTGCCAAGCAGTCCTTTTTTATAGAAGTTCTTTGGAAGTATGAAACAGGTTGTTGACTACCCACTTGGACTAACGTTAGTTAGGTGCTTTGAACGCACATACAAATATAAATGGTTAAACTTTCGTCAATACGGAGATGCTACATATTGTTAGCCCAGGTAGATTCTCCACAATTCAATTGTTCAGTTCATTTTACTGAAACTAGAGTATGAGCACCAAGAAGACAGTAATTCATTGAGATTTACCTGCCTGGTAAACAAGAGAGATATAAAAATGGTGACTCCCTACCTCTGAAGTGGTCATATAGTCAGAACATGAGTCCATTCCTACCCAGGAAGGTATTCGTATTCCTTCATATTCCATCAAGACAATCAAAAGCGCCTTATAGGCCTGTCCCATATAGACACTTGTCCCAAATATACGGCTGTTGAGTTCAGTGACCCAAGCAAATAATAGCCCAGGCTATTAATTGAAGTTTTACGGTAAATTGCGACTTCATTGCGGTTGCAACAACTGTCAAAACAATCACAATATGATTGTTTTTGCATACTGTGCAGCCCTTAAAGGGAAATTTCGGTTTATTTCAACCTGTCTCCTATCGTCCTAAATTTGTTTCCAGTGACTAGTGACATAAAAATAATAGTTAGCATGTTAGCCGTTAGCCTAGATGCAGCCGGGGCGCATAGTAGCATCAGACCTGTTAAAACGTAAGTGAACGGGCATACTTCAAGTGCAAAGTTAGTCCACTAAACAAGCTTTTTTTCCACAAAGACCGCCTCATATCGTTAGGATAAATGTCAGAGAACATATAGAAAACAACATGTAAACGTGTTGTCTTACCTTACCGGTGTGCTGCCATGTTTGTTTACCATTTAGCTCTGCTTTCCAAAGCGCGGCCGAAATATCACGAGAACAAGCAGCGATCTCATACTAGGCTCACGGCTAACATGCTAACTATTATTTTTATGTCACTAGTCACTTGAAACAAATTTAAGACGATAGGAGACAGGTTGAAATAAACCGAAATTTCCCTTTAAGCTATCCAAGCTAACTGCTAGCAGCTACCTATCCAACAAAAAACTACAGGTTGCTTTAGAACCTTCATCTTTGATGCATCTGCTACCTGGTCCCTCCAGTCCTGACCTCACCTGCCTGCTGTTATTGGCGGGGACCACACACACATAAACATCCCGAACATAGCACAATAAGAAGAAATTAAGAAAATACAGGCAGAGGACAGGGTCTCTGCAGATAAATACAATGCTACACACTTCTACTTTATCATGATTGAGAGGAATTACTTTTGTATGAGTCTATATGTTGTTGTTTTTTAGGAAAATCCTGCATGGTATACCTTAAATGTGGATCGGTTGCATCTGCTCAACAAGGTCAGCATTAGCATCAGTAATGATCTGGTATATTGTATCAGTGCATCCCCAAACAGTGATCTCCCTGAACCTTAACCAAGTTGTTTTTGTGCTTAAAGCTAACCAAACCTTAACCATAGTGTTGTCAGATCAGAAACAATATTTCATTTGCAACATGGCATTAGTAACTGTTTTACAGATTATGTATTTTGTCGTTTAATTTGGTAACATGTTGTTACCTTCCATGATATGTGGGATTAAAATGTAATCTTGTAATTGAAGCTCTTTGCGGATATGATGAATTTTAGGCAGATAAGACCTCAAGAGCAAATTCCCGCTGCTTAACGGAGCATGCCTGGTTCACGGCCAGTCCATATCTGTTAATTCTGCCACAAAAGAATTGCAGCCATGAGCCCAGGAAAAAGCCCAGCTTTGATGTTTCCATCTTAAAAAATGATAAAGTGGAGACAGAGAGCAAGCGGTCATTGTGCTCTCCATCCTCAGCCAGAGTCCTTCACTTTGCTGCTGTTGTTCTGACAAGCTGAGCCATGGGAGCAATTAGGAGACAGACAGACTGCGGATGACTAGTCTGACCCTCTGCTTCTCACTTCTCTGTTGTTTCCTCTCACTTTAACATCCGTCCTTGAGATCGATCCACCTTTCTCTGCCACGTATGTTACTCATGCTGCACTCGCAGCCCAGACATTAACAGTATCACTGTCGTCATTAATTGTCTTTCTGTTCCATTATCGTAATTATTATCATGTTCCCTTGGTTCAACATCTATAATTTAAGGCTGATGAAGCAAATATTCTGGATTTAACCTTTATTGTGAAGTGTGCTGGCTGACATACGTGACTATGGTAAAACTGGTGTACGAGGGCAGCAGGCGGCTCAGAGTCTCTCTCCATCGTCTGTTTTACCCCTAAAGCTCTTCTCTTGAAGACAAATCCTCACACTCCTCTCTCCCCACTGAATCATATCCCTCCCCACAATCTCCCCATCTAGTCACGCTAAGTACAAAAATCCTTTCTGTCTGTCTTTTCAACTTTTATACCTTATATGTCTTCTCTGAACACCGCTCTCCTGTGATTGTTACAGCAGGATTTTTAAGGTCCTGTGGTTCTTATAACATCCCCGTTGTTTGTTTGCTGATCCAATGCCTGAAGCTAATTTTAGTTTTGTTCTCACTGTAGATTGCTCTGGATAAGAACACCAATAAAGAACATAACATAACATACATACTGTAAATAAGTTTAAAAACTACTACAACATAAGATTTTTTAAGTGCTCAAAGGGTCTAAAACATATTGATTCATTCATTTTTCGTAACCACTATCCCAGCTGACATTGGGCGGGAGGCAGGGTACACCTTTGACTGGTCGCCAGACTATCCCAGGGCTAACAAAAACATATGCAATACAATAAAATTCAACAATGAAATGAAATAGAATAAAAATAAAGACTTATTAAATTGAAAACACCATATAGGACAAGACATATCCTCGTTAGAATTTACCAAACTCGGAGTCTTAAACTAAGAAGACTTGAATTTCAAGTAATCTGTCAACATGACTTGCAATCTTACGCACATTAAGAGTGACAAAGTAGCAACCAGGAACATTTACTCCTGCATACACACACGCACGCACAGCTGTCTGTGAGGTGAACATATGCAGGAACATAAAAAATACTCAGGAGACTGAGAGCTGGGGATACATTAGAGTAATGAATCTTGTCTTGTGATGTAAACAACATTTTAGAGGTGTGCTAAGTGTCCTCTGTTTGTGTGTGTGTGTGTGTGTGTGTGTGTGTGTGTTGAGAGGCAGGTCCCATCGTTAATATTATCTCCTCTCCTGAAATATCTTCATCGAGCAGAGAAGGAGCTGATTAGCAAATCTAATCCAGATGTTTAGTGTCTCCTCTGAGACGTATTACTGATTCATAATTAGTGTCTGTTTTAGTGTTTGTGCGCTCATGTGTTCACATTGTTGAGGATGCATTTGGATATATTGACATTACTGATTAGTACCAAAGAGTATAGAAGCAAAGGCATGAAACTGTGGAGTTTTTTGACAACTGATGGCACTGTGGTGGTGCTGCCGCCACTTTGGAATGAAAATGCAGATGGGACAACTGCACATTACACCTTATCAGAGGGGATTCTTTCAGAAAAAAATCCTCTAACACAGTTTGTAGTTTATCATGCGTCAATCATGGAGATCAACCTAGTCGCCTGCATGTTTACGATGTTAATTTAATCATTAAATTATATATTTTGGGCAGGGCAACACAATGGTTTGAGTTGAAGGTGTGAGAAAGAATAGTATCAGTAACATTGTTAACACTGTGCTACATTACAGAGAAATACAAAACCGTACTAATGAACCTTCATTAATATAGGCCTATATTTTATCTACAAGTGCACGTCACACACTGAGCGAGCCGCCTGTTAATGACGCTGTGGGCTAATGGGCATGTAGCTACTTCCATGTTTCAGATGATACGTCATGTTTGTAGTCGACCAATGAAGATGAGTTTACATATCACCTTGGGTTCGTCCTTCACCTTCTCAAAATGATCCCACACTTTGGATTTCCTGCCCGACATGTTATTAACTAGCCTGTGGAATAACCGCAGGTACCAGCCCTGGAAATTAGAGGCCATTCACATGCCGCGTCTTTAACCGCCTGGAAAATGTGAGGTCGGGCGCTACTCTTGTGCCTGTTTTTGTGCCAGCTTTCAAGAGGGCGATGGCAGGTTGCGTCTGAGTTTGCTAAGCAACCTTAACAAGCACAGTATCATAGCCTGTTTACCAGAAATCCTAAGTGGGACCAATGAAATCTTGCCAATTAATGACCTTTCTTTTTTTTTTTTTGTTAAGACTTTAATGGATAGGACAGACAAGTGTGAAAGGGGGAGAGAGAGAGGGAGTGACACGCGGCAAAGGGCCACAGGCTGGAGTCGAACCCGGGCTGCTGTGGCAACAGCCTTATACATGGGGCGCCTGCTCTACCACTAAGCCACCGACACCCCAACTAATGACCTTTCTGGTTGCCTAACGTTTGGTCAACGATTAGAGGGCAGCCCTACTTCAATCCAAAGAGTGCTGGATTCTTTTTAGCTTCCATCGCTCAGTTTTTTGCTCCTCTTGAAAGCATCTTGTGATGTTATGTCATTTCTTTCTATTTGGAACTCTCAAATGCAAATCTTAAACCATGATTTGAAAGTTTTTGTAAGTAAACAGTTAAAATAATATGCATATTTCTAATATTGTGTCATTGTTCAACACAGACTATTATGGTAGAGGCATTAAGTATATAACAACAGAACAGAAAGAATTTTGTTTTACTTTTGTACCTCAGTTTCAAGGCGGCCTGTTTTACAGCTCTTACACAGTACGGTAGTCACCTTTAGTCCAAACTGGTGGAGAGGTAGCTCTGCAGGCATTTGTTGAAATGGAACGAGCAATTAGCGTTCACTTCTTATTAATGTAAATTCTTTGTTAGTACTGTCTGTTTCCTCTGTGCATGTTTTACAGGTGTGTGGGTACAGTAGGTTTCAGATCATATTTTAAAAGCAACCGAGCATCATCATGTCTCTGGGAAAATGAAACTTGATGTTTATTCATTGTGCTCCTGTTTACACATTTACTGTCTTATTCTCTCTCACCTTTTTCTGTTTCTCGTTTCTGTCATTTTAAGCCCACCTCGCTTTGATTCGGAGTCTATACTGTACCCCAAGAGCACATTCTCCTCTAACCAATATGACAGCATGCTCCGACAAGACCTTTGAAGTTTTGTCTCCATGGAGACCTTGCTTAATTGGGATACATTAGCATAATTAGCATCTATCTCCTGCTGAACATTCACTGTCTCACTCGGCACTGAACTCTGTATGCATGTGAGAGAAAGGCTTTTGATGTTCTTCAATGACACGTCTTACTACAAAACAGCGACATAAAAAGTCACAATACATTTATACACACACACGCACAGAAAACACCTTTAGTAAACCCTCTTATTTTACATTTAACCTCACGTTGCCCCCAATTGTTCTAATAAGCATTATTCAAGAGGAAAGCACTGCAACACAATACATGCTAAGAAGGATGATGATAAACCAAACTTTCCAATGAAAGCTGTTTTTCTTTTTGAGATTGTAAAGAGTCTGCACTCGTCTCTGAAAAATAGGCCAAGTCACCATGGACAGTCACCACGTTATCTTTTAGTGCGCAGGATTTAAATCTCCTGTCTCCCGGCTCAGCATCAGAGCAGTTGGATGCTTCATGATTACACTGGAAACGTTTGATTTTTTTACAAGTCAGATTGACAAATGTGAATATGACACTGCGGTTAAAGATGATTAAAAACTAAAATTTGAACTGAGATGACCGTAATCTGCAGACATCAGATTTTAAAGGTGCTCTTGTTTGTTTCTGGCTGGTGCATATCCCTTATAGCTCGAACATGCAGTCTGTATCTATCTGTGTCAGTGCAACGCCCAGTCTCGTTTGGTATACAAGAAAATTCAGCAACTCTTACTGTGCTTTTACAGAGGAGGCTGCAGAGGACGTACAGAGTGTTTGTAAGTCATTCACCTCTGGGTGTGTCACAGAGAGGGAAAGGGAGATTATGTTTGCTCCTACCAGAAAGAATAACCATTTTTATCTGTGGCAAATCGGAATACTTAAATTAAGTGATCCAAGACTGCTGTCATCAACATACAAACCCTGCTGTAGCTTTACTGAATAAGTCATGACCTTTATACCATATGAAATAATAGAACACAGAAACAAAGAAAAGCAGCACTGTATACGTATCCACTAAGCCCATGTTCTATTCATTGTTTTTGGAAACTATTGAACAATGTAGCCCCACAGAACCTCCTGCAAAGCTCTGAGGGACACGTGCTCCTGTGTTCAAACCTGAGCTGACCTGAGATCAGAGGAAAATCTTGTGTTTTGTCAGCTTTATCAGTTTGTGTTTCCATTGCAGACGTGATGCATCTTGACAGTGGAGTGTTTGTACTCTGTTGCCACACTACTGTAGCTGCGCCCCTCTCAACCGGATAGCCAGCCCTCGAGAGCCCCAGTCCCTGTACACAGTCTCCTTGACATCCCTCTGCCCCGTCTCAGATGCTCCGCTCTGAGGTAGCTGGCTCCCCAAAGAGCCCTGCTTTGAGAGTTGCCTTTTGTTTTACTGAATAAAAACAAAGAGAACTTCGCACTGAGGTGCTTTACGAGCAGAGAGATTAGCAGTCACCTCTGCAAAAAGTATCCTGGAAGGAAATCAATAAAAAAGGAAGCTTTTCTCACATACAGGTCTAGAAATATCAGTTTAGAAAAAAAAGGTGTTTTTCTCTTGAACTGTGGATCATGCTGGTGTCTGAACACTAGATACTTGTACATGTTACGTTATGCTGCTGCTTCACTGCAATTTAGAGGGAAATATTGTACTTTTGACTTCACTACAGTTATGTAACCCCTAAAGTAATGACTTACATTTCATAGTAAGATTTTACATAAACAAAACATATAATAAGCTTTTAAAATGCAATGCATTGTTAAAGGTCATTCCATCGGTTTCCAGTGGTGGGTGAAGAATCCACATCTTTTACTTGAGTAAAAATAGCAATACTGCAGCATGGAAATACTGCAAGTAAAACAAGTAAAAGTCCTGCATTTAAAACTCTCAAATAAAAGCACAAATTTGCATCAAGTATTGGCATACTTAAAGTACCAAAAGTAAAAGTACTCATCATGTAGAATGACCCATTTCAGAATCATAGACACATATTACTGGATCACAATTATTGATGCATTCATGTGTACATCACCTTAATGTTGCAGCTGGTAAAGGTGGGACTAAACTTAATTACTCTATACTAGTCCATACCCATTGAGTACAGCATACCATACCATGACTTAGTCATACCAAAAATTAGCAAAAAAACCAAAACATTGGTCCACAGGGGGAGCCACAGCGATCGGTCGCATTTTAGCCATTTTTAAGCAATTTTCTGTTGTTATAGCACCACCCAGTTGCCAATTAGAGTTAAATTTCTCCAGCCACCTTGAGGCGTCCTGTTCTACATATCTACCAAGTTTAGTAAAAATCAGTATGGCGGTTAGGCCTAGATAAGAAATTAGCTCTCTAGCGCCCCCATTTTGTTTGATGGGGTCAATAATGGAGGGGTCCCCTCAGATTATGTGTGG
>NC_065508.1:10233635-10239889 GCF_006386435.1 Epinephelus moara | reverse complement strand
GCCCATTCAAAATTTGCAATTTCAGTTGGTTGCTATAGCGCCCCCCTTTGGCCCATTGATGTAATATTGCTTCATTTGCATCCTCCCATGACCCTCTACCACTGTGCCAAATTTCACATGGATTGACCAAGTCAGTGAGGAGAAAAATGTGGAACAGACACACAGACAGAGTTTTCATCATTATATAGTAAGATACTGCTGGGTAGCTTAACCTACAATAATATATTATAACGTATTTGTGTATTTATGTGTGGAATCAATAATCTCAATGGTGGCATGGTGGTACAGTGGCTAGCTTTGTCGCCTCACAGCCAGAGGGTTCCTGGTTCTAATTCTGGGATGCCGTAGCCCTTCTCTGTGGAGTTTGCATGTTCTCCCTGTCTCAGCAGGTACCCCGGCTTCCTCCCACAGTCCAAAGACATGCAGGTTAATTGGTGACTCTAAATTGTCCGTAGGTGTGAATGTGAGTGTGAATGGTTGTCTGTCTCTATGTGTCAGCCCTGTGATAGTCTGGCGATCTGTCCAGGGTGTACCTTGCCTCCCGCCCAATGTCAGCTGGGATAGGCTCGAGCGCTCCCGCACCCCCAACAGGATAAGCAGTTTCAGAAAATGATAGAATGAATGATTAAATCTAAATTTACAAAGTAACTAAAGCTTTAAATAAATGTATTTGCATCTGAGATGTAGTCGAGTAAAAGCATAATGTAGCATAAAATCAAGTTAAGTACAAGTACCTAAAAATTGTACTTTACGGTATTTGAGCAAATGTACTTAGTTATGCTGCACCACAGACGATTTCCAACCTTTTTGGCTTGTGCTCCTTATTCATGAGCCCTGTGTCACCTTTCAGACATCTACGAGTTGTCAGAAGTTCTATCAAAAGATGATTTCTCCTCTAAACTTCTCAGGATGGTTTGATTTGAATAAAAATACAAAGAGGTCAAATTCTCCAATATTTCTCAACAAAATCAAATGTTAGAGAAATAACACAATATCAGTCACAGAGGCCACTTTTCTGTAGAACAAATACTTTTACTTTTAAAACTTTAAGCACATTTTGTCTACAATACATCTGCACTTTTACTTAAATAGGATTTTGAGTGCAGAACTACAGCACTCTTATACTGCTGGAGGTACTTCTACAATAGAGGAACTTAATAACTCTTCCTCCACTGAAGAACCATAAGGTTAAAAAATATCTTTTTGAGCCAAAATGGCCACTGCTGTCTTGTCTCAAACTGCACCACTTACCTAAAAGTCCTTATCCACATCCTGCACTTTTAAATTCCATGTACAGTGAGTAGCTAGGGGCTCTCTGTTTTGCTCGAGGACACGCAGGGATCAAATCCGTGACCTTTCGGTTATCAGTTGCAGTTTCCAACCACTTGCCCTGACAGGTATGCCGTCATGCGCTTCATTAATTTCATCATTACAAAACTGCCTTAAGAGGATAAGAGAATATTTCATTTACATTTTTATGTAGCTTGCTGATCCCTGACTTAAACGCTTATGCATGTGATGAATAGGTGAGGGCTTAGTGTCTCGACTAGACACATTTCCATCGACCCTGTTGGATCTTGAGGCTAGACTGGTTGGTTTGGCTCCAGAGGGAATGGATGAAGAATATTTTTTACTTTAACTTTTTTTATTTGAATGTATGAACAGTTTTTTCTGATGTCATAGTTAAGATTATGGCTGCATCAGTTATTTTTATGATCCGTATCTTAAATATTAAGAAAGAAAAAAATCCCTTTCAAGTACCTTGAGCCTACGGTCATAAAAATTAGTTGTTTTATCCAACCAACAGTCTGAATCCTGCAGATATGCAATTTATAATGATATAAAAGCTGCAAATCTTCACATGTGAGGTGAAGGAACTGGAGAATGTTTGCAATTTTTACTTGATAAATAATTAATGATGACTGTGTTCCATTAAATTGTCCCAGTAGGCCGTGACAGTGGGCCAGCATGCACAGTACTGTGTCCCTGAGAATGAAGCAGCTGAATGGAATCCAGTTGTATTATTTACACCTGTCCTTGTCCTGCTGTGATGTATCAAAATGTGATCTGTGAAAACAGCCTTGTCTCCAATTTTTGTAGTTTTTCCATTGATTGTTGCATCTGTTGTGATAACACTGTACTCCCCAAGGTAATTGCTGACATGTGGGAAAATGACACTCAGTGTTTCAGACGATCAAATAGATTGTAAACAAGCCAACAGTTCAGAATATCAGATGACCTAAATCCCATCACTGCAGCTGCTCTCACCGAAAAACGACCATGTGAGTTGACAGTGCAAGCAGCTTATTACGACCATACTTATGTTTATTGTAAGGTGGTGCCCTCTAGCGGCTGTGCTAATTATTACAGGAGCAGAGAAGGAAGTTGATATAAAAAATATCAAAGAAGCAGCTATAGGACAGATGGGAGTGGTGATGGATGGGTCAAAGACACACAGGACTTTTACCCAGGACACCAGTGTTCACGTCCCAAAGTCAGCGGTGACTTCTTTTAATAAGAGAGTAGCTAAGTATTCCAGTGTGTGTAGCATGCTATGCTAGTGCCCTATGTGACATGATGTTTGTCACTTATGTCACATGGCATACATTAGTAAAAAAAAATAATACTTATTTTAATACCAAACAATAATGTTTTTTCTAACCCTAACCACATAGTTCTGTTGCCTTAACCTAACCAGGTAGTTTTTGAGCGAAACTCATGATGTTAAGGATGTTTCAAACTGTGACCATTATAAAGGTAATATATGTCATTTTGTGGTGGGTCATATAAGTCATTTTGGAAGTCAGTGGAGAGTAGGGCTGCCCCTGACTAAAAATTTTCCAAGTCAACCAATTGTCATCATTTTGGGCCATTAGTCAACTAGTCGCCCACGTGTTTACGATATTGGTTTAATTATTAATTGATATTTTGTGCGGGGCAACACAATGGTTTGAGTTGAAGGTGTGAGAAAGAATAGTATCAGTAACATTGTTAACACTGTGCTACATTACAGAGAAATACAAAACCGTACTAATGAACCTTCATTAATATAGGCCTATATTTTATCTACAAGTGCACGTCACACACTGAGCGAGCCGCCTGTTAATGACGCTGTGGGCTAATGGGCATGTAGCTACTTCCATGTTTCAGATGATACGTCATGTTTGTAGTCGACCAATGAAGATGAGTTTACATATCACCTTGGGTTCGTCCTTCACCTTCTCAAAATGATCCCACACTTTGGATTTCCTGCCCGACATGTTATTAACTAGCCTGTGGAATAACCGCAGGTACCAGCCCTGTATATTAACGTAACTCCTGTCTGACTGCTGAGCGTGGCCACTTCCTGTGTCTGTCCTTTCAAATTAAATCCCCACATTGTCCAGTCATATAGGTTTTGATTTATTTTGACAAGGCGCAGCTCCTAAAAGAGTTAAGCATGTGAAAGTACTACAGAAAGTAGGGAAGGTCTAATGTAAATTTGGAATTTTGTCTGTAAACTTTAAAAGATATCTTCAACGGACAGTTAGGTAGTGATATCACCATTTTCAAATTAATGTAGTGAGCACAATGTTCTTATAAAGGGATAGAATCGACGGCCAAACCTTTGAACCTTTAAGGGACACTCCCCACTTGTCCATTATTTACTGTTGGAAGTCGAATCTGGTGGACATTTACTGCCTTCTGCTGCTTTCTGACCAGTGACCTTTAAGCTCTTCTTTTTCAATTCGTCTTTTTAGAGGATGCTTTCTCTCCACACTTACTCACCCTGTCAGTAAGTTCATTAATTTCATTAATCAACAAACTTCCCTGAAGGCATCCGAGGTTATTACAGCCAAGATAAAATTATTTAATATTAGAATTTTTTTCTCATTTGATATTAATAGCTTTTTGTAATGCATGTAGCTCGACATGTCAGCACAAGGATTCACTGTGTAGAGGCGGAGATGAATCCATTAAGACATGCAGGATTGAGCGGTTTCTCGTGCTGCTGTAGAGAAGGTGTCAGAGGGTAATTGAAGATGAATGAAAGATTGTTGTTTATGCCTCCATCAGTGATGTATCGATTGAAGCATCAACCGGTATCCCACTGTGTTTGTCGTTCGCCTCCCTGCCTCTCTGTCTGTGTGTCCGTCTCTGCCACCTGCTTCCAAGAGAGGGACAAGCTTCTCCATCTGCCCCTGGATCTCCATCACTCGCTCCCTGTCTGCTTTTCGCTTGCTGCTTTATTGTCTCTGTCATCCCCTCCTTTATTTCTCACTTTGCTCCCTCTGTCACTCTGTTATCTGTTTTTATCAGCATCATTTTTTTCTCTCACACCCCTCTCCTGTCACCTTCCCTTTCTCTCGCTCAGACACACACTTACATATTCTCCTCTTTTTCCTCGAGCGAATGAGAGGAGGTGTCTGCTCCCCCCCATATGGCCTGTCAACTTCCAGCAGTGAGAGTGTGGGTGGTGTGTTGCATTCTAACATATCAGGGCGTTAAAAAAAAGAGAGAAATCATATGTTTAATGGTGGTGAAATAGGCTGTGAAGAAGCACATCCATTAAGGAAACTGCCTTTGAACTTACGATGCACTGGGCAGCCATTAATAATTAAAGGGAAGTGGGTTTTTTTGTGTGGAAAATATCAATTATAAATCAACTGTTTTCGACTTATCTGGGAGGCAGCGTCAGGGAAAATAAGCAGGTGGTGTGTGTTGTGAAAGATGGGTAAACATAAACAATAGGTAGAATGCAGATGCTTAATCTGCAATCAGAGATGACAGAGGAACAATCCTACTGGATCTTTTATAATCTGGTTTGATTGTCTTTTCCATAATAATACACAACCGTCTAGAGCTGCAGACTCTGTGATACAAGAACACAGGACAGGAAAAATATGTGCATGGAAATGTGCAGTATAATAAAGTTGACTGACAGAGAAACAGTTAACAACAATTTTGACAATTCAATGTAATTTTTATAATAATAAATATATAAATTTATTTGGATAGCACCTATCTAAACAAGGTTATAAAGTGCATGAAATACAGTACTTAAAAAAAATGTTAAAAGCTGAGAAAAATAGTGTGCACACAGGCAAAAATAGAACAAAAGGAAATAAAACACAAAAGCTACAAATGAGAAAGTACGAATCAGGCATTAAAGGGAAAGCTTTCCAATAAAACTATGTTGTCAGCAATGATTTAAAAACAGGTAATCTGCTAGCCAGCCTAATCTCCTCAGGCAGAGAATTCCAGAGCCTTGAGGCCTTGATGGCAAAAGCCTGCTCACCTTTAGTCACCAAACTCAATCTAGGGATGACTTTTTAAGCAATGTTGCTAAATGTTTGCTAGTTTCAGCTTCTCAAGGGTAAAGATTAGCTGCTGCTTTTCAGTGAATGATAATTGGTTAGATATTAATACCAAGTTTACGTCTGACTTTAAATCCATCAGGGCACCCAAAAATGAAAATTCAGCCATTATCTACTCACCCATATGCCGAGGGAGGCTCAGGTGAAGTTTTAGAGTCCTCACAACACTTGCGGAGATCCCAGGGGAGAGGGGGTAGCAACACAACTCCACCTAATGCAGGCTGACAGCGCCCCAGATACAAAGGTCCAGAAACACATAATTGAAACCACAAAATATCTCCATACTGCTCGTCCATAGTGATCCAAGTGTCCTGAAGCCCTGACAAAAAACGTCATTTGAACTCTGTTTTTAGCCTCATTGTAGCCTAGGCAGTCAGAGCTACAGTCTACAATGAGGCTAAAAACAGAGTTCAAATGACGTTTTTTGTCAGGGCTTCAGGACACTTGGATCACTACGGACGAGCAGTATGGAGATATTTTGTGGTTTCAATTATGTGTTTCTGGACCTTTGTACCTGGGGCGCCGTCAGCCTGCATTAGGTGGAGTTGTGTTGCAACCCCCTCTCCCCTGGGATCTCCGCAAGTGTTGTGAGGACACTAAAACTTCACCTGAGCCTCCCTCGGCATATGGGTGAGTAGATAATGGCTGAATTTTCATTTTTGGGTGCACTATCCCTTTAAGGCTTGACATTAAGGGCTCTAGTTTCCCGGCGCAGCGCAGGGTGGCAAACACCGCGCAGAACTAGTTTCGAGCAGCGCAACCCGAGGTGCGCTCAGTTTGGTAGTTTGGCAGACCGAGGTGCGCTGAGATGGGTGTGGCGGCGCAGCAGGGGGAGGTGTCCACAGATCCAGCTTGGTGCAGTGACAGTTTCGTGCCAAAAGGCTTCGCTGAAGGTGC
>NC_065508.1:10220731-10233533 GCF_006386435.1 Epinephelus moara | reverse complement strand
TCTGACGCTGCTGCTCTCTTCTGCCATGGCGAATTGAGTAAACTCTCATTACGTCTTTGTGCGGCGCATTTAAGGGCGAGGAGAGGGGCTCATTTGATTGGTGTGATGTGTGTAAAACCCACTCCTTCTCTCCTCCCTCTTTCCGACTTGCGCAGGTAGGAGGGACGGAGGTGGGAAAGAGGAGTAGCTGCGCCAGCGCACACGGTGTGCCAAACTTGCAAAATCCGCCTGGCCACACCCAGTTGGCGAAGCGCAGTTGCACTGCGCCCCCGCCTTGCCCGGTCTGCGAAACTAGAGCCCTAAATGTTTTGGAAGATCCAGCGATCAGTGAACTTTGTCTTTTGTAAAACTGAAGATTTTTAAGGTTTTTGATTGTGAGCCCTGTCTCTAGAAATGTCATTAAGATACAACTAATTTGACACTGCATAGGGAAACATAATGCCGAGCAAATTATGTGTTCTATTAACATAATGAGGAAATGTTGCAAATTAACTCTTCTGACAAGTTGTAAAAATGTTGATAATAAATGTGTCAGCAAAATGTTCACTGAAAATGTATTCCAGTTGTTTTCCACCACAATCTTGAAATACAGTTTCTGCTTGTAGTGACTGCAGCATTATTTTTTATTCTTTTATTTTTTAATTAACATCAATCACAACTTCTCCCTAACCTTACCCAAAGTGTGCATTTGTTGTCTAAATCTATAACATGATACTTTGTTAATAGCAACCCAGTCTAATTTCTTAGTCGTTGAATATAGTCAGTGACTTCCCTGTCAGACACTGACAAAAAAAGTCGTCCTTTCACATCTGTATGATACGGGGTGGGGACCATCAGTGTGTAACATTGCCTGATGGCATTAGGGGCAAACGCAGCCAGACAACAACGTAAGTTAAGGGAGCAAAGTGCAAGTAGGGTGGGCGTCAGGGATGGTGGAGCGGTCCAACAATCACCTGTCAACTGTCACCCAGGAGGCCACTTCTCATATGAATATAAACCCAAACCCTGTTATTTTTTCTAAACCTAACCATGTGCTTTTGTTGTTAAAAGGAAAATAACATCTATTCGCAGTGTTGTACTGACACAATACATTTATTTAGAAAGAGACTGTATGCGACTGAATTTCCTGTAAAAATGGAAGTGTATTTTGAAAAGTCACAATGCATGCAACAGGCTGCAGTCTACACTGTGTCCTAGAGCAGCAACACCAGACGCACCCAGGGTACTTTGCACGTCATATGTCTACATGGAAAGTCCATGACCAAGTGGCGATATGTGACGAGGTCGGAGTGAGAATGTGTTATCGTAGCTTTTATAAAAGGTGACCAAAACACAATCTTTCCCTCACATTAACCACAGGGCTTTTGTTGCCTAAACCTAAGAAAGAGTCTGACACAAACCCCAAATTCTGGTGTCAAGGTCCTGCACTTTATACGCCTACATCCTCCCCAACCACCTACCCTGTGTAGCCTACGCGTTACATGAATATAGTGTTTTGTTACCTGAAAAAAACGTCTCTGAACATAATCTAGGCAGGGATTATATTTCCACAACAGCATAATTAGGAGAGCAGTTTAGTAACATATAAATGTAATTTCTAGTAGACAGCGTTGAATTTGTTGGTCAGACAAAACAAAAAATGAGATGACAGCAGCTTGGGCCTGAGGAGATTCTAACGAGCATTTTTCATTATTTTGAATTATCTTTTTCTCTTTCCTTTTTTTCAGATTGTAAATTGTTTTTAAAGTGCCGCTTTAATTGTTTAATTCAAATTGTGTGACTTGTTTTTTAATGTTGTCAGTCTAACTCATTGTTATTGGTCTCAACCATTTTAAAAATTAGATTTTTCATCTCAGTCAGGGTTTCCTGGTTGAATAAATGTTAGATATAATAAACATTGCTGCACAAAGAACAATGAAGCTGTGTGTGGTCACTCACAGCACTACACAACACAGGGATAAAAGAGGCAAGGGATAAGTCTGATTTCTTTGACTTAAGTTTTGTGGGTGTTTGGTTTTTATTTTGCTCTCAAGCTTTTATTTGACACATCCAGTTTCATGTGGGCAAACAGTGTGAATGCGCAGGAGCACTAGGATGCTGCTAAAATGTTCCATTTGCATAAAAACCTTGCTCAGTGCAGCTTTAAAACACAATCTGAATGTTTTATATCCACGTGAATAGAGACACAGGGTGGTATTAGGTGAACCAACTAAAGCCCAGCGGGCACGGTCACCTGCCGCGCAGTCAATCCAATCCTTACTGATGGAGCCAATTCTTGTTAAGGACACGCTGCTCTTAGTCCAAATTATAGCTGCGTGCTGTGCTTCTACCTGCATCCAAGAAAAACAAACGTGTGTCTGTTATCTGTGTCGCACAGCAAACAGGATGATGGTTGTGTTGGTGGCGATAGTGGTGTAGGATGGCACATACTGGAGCGCTAATGACAAAGCAGCCCTGTTGACTGTGTTCAACAGAGAAACAGGATGATGTGGGAGAAGCTGCCATGCTGGGAGACAGCATGGCCTCCTATTGACCAAAAGAAGCATTATTTTTATGTTAGTTTCTACTGTATTTTGTTCTGTTGTTTTTATTTGCTTGTGCTTAATGTGACTGCACCCGTGGCGCAGATTCAGCTGTTATCAGAGATATGAGAGCATAATCTTATCAAAGAGGAATATTGCATCAGTCCAGTAGATACTGGCGGATAAAAGTATGAATCCACTTCATGCATGGGGGGAGTCTTCATCCGCAAGCTGTAGCGTTACCCTGGCGACCCCTTAAGGTTTACTGCGGTGTTCAGCCAGATTATGAATAATGGAGAAAGGTCAGGATAGATTTTTAATGGATTTATACAGCACATGGCTGCGGCTGCATCAACAGGGATTCCAGGGCGATCGTTTCTATCACAAAGGGCGGGATATGTTTCTGTCTGAACTGTTGCTGCGACTGCGTTGAATCTACAATGAAAGTGTCACTGAACGTCAACATAGGCAACACTCGCCGTGTCAGGGTTAATGCCACTAATCTGTTTAATGCATGTGCCATGTCATGCCCTAATTTCAAGCATCATTTAAGAGTGGTCAGATCATATATGTTGCAGCAAGTGGTTTTAATTCAATAAATAATCGGCTGAATGAGTGTTTCAGATGGGTGGGCCACACGGACAAACGCTTCAAATGCTGTTTAAATTTCCTCCATTTTAGTCGCGCAAAGGAGCAAATCTCCTCAGTCATTAGCGACTTAAGTCTCCGTTTCATGTTTCAAAGTGTCTACACAAAGTTGGGTCTCCACATGCATGAAACACTGATTGCTCGCTGCATGATATGAGGAGCTTTACAGTAATCCCTCTCCTTAATAAGCTGTTTCATGTGCATCACGATTAAAAAAAGGGGGTCAGGATGGGTCTTAATCAGTCATTTTACGTCTGTTACATCCAGAATGCGGGTCGCTGTGACTTTAAACACATCCTTTTTAAAGTATCACAGTGTGTGTGTGATGTGGGAGATGTAATTTATGGAGAGTGTCAGCATCAACCAAGGCTGAGAGTCGTGTCCCCCAGTTGACACCAAGTAAACAGTCACTTAGCTTGCGTGTCCCTGTCCACCCCCATAACGCTGATGGAGACTAATGATCACACCCATGTGTAATTGCTCTGACATCTCGCAGTGACAGATCATATAGAGAGCAGTAAATCGGGAATGGCGTTAATGCCAGTCTAGAAATGGAAACAGGAAATTAGAAACATTCATCTGTTATGGAAGGTTCCATTTTTTTCAACTCGCTCATTGTGATAAATCTGACTTTTTAATGGCGGCATTTTATTTTGGAGCGTGTGGGGAGAATGGACAAATGCAGATACAAGCATATGCATTCACCACACACATACCTACACTGGCATTTGTGACTTGGCAGACAATACCATTTTTAAACACAGCTATCCTTTGTACTGGATTTGCATAATTCTAATTAAATGTTCACTCAGAAGCACCCAATCAGGGTGTCAAGTAGAAAGTAGGAGGAAATAAACCCTTTTATATGTTAATCTGCTTTACTACAACATTGTCTACCCTGCCAGGAAAATGAATATTTCACACCTCAAACTACACAGAGGCATTCTTATTTGCATCAGTACGCAGAGATGAATGTGTTATTTCCATCATTTTAGATTAGCTCTGCTTTTTTTTGGCTGCTATTAAGCATTTTTCACACTGCAGATGTATTTTGATTCTGTCCAAGCAAATTCTGATAACATTTCATAGTTCCTTGTTGTGAGGGCTGACCAGAACATTTAAATGTGTTCCAGTTTTTTTTTTTTTTTTTGGACAATATATTCTCTTTAAACCGGCAATTGAAAGGCTTAATTTGCACACTTGAGCACATCAGAACTGATGCAGTTTCAAAAATGCAATTCGTAAATCAGCTTGCCACTGGTGTATTTACAAAAAGGAAAGGACATTTCCTTTCTTAAACAGCTGGAGCTAAGTGATTTCTCTCGGTGACCTGAGTGCATTGACAGTCAGCACAGGTTTGGACAGGAAGGATGCTGATTGATTCATGAGGCTGTTTTAAAAACAAGATGCCAAACAACAGAAATCCACTATACCTGCACACTTACAATCAGTGTGGGTTGTCATTGACAGCCAGGCTGAATCAACATTGATAATATGAGAAAATGTATGCAAGGGTGTTTATTATGTGTCTTAACCTTCTGTAAAACTTCAAATAGTAGCCTGGGCTATTATTAGCTTAAATCGCTGAAATCAGTAGGCCTATATTTGGGACAGGCGTCTATATGGGACAGGCCTTTAATTCCTTTCACATAAAACTGTTGCTCAGCAAAGATCGAGATATACAATCAAATTCTATCTAAACAAGTATTAAAATGACTTGTATAAGAATTAAGCTTCAGATAATATATCAATTATCCATTTTTGTAACTGCTTATCCTCTTGAGGGTCGCAGACAGGTCGCCAGACTATCACAGGGCTGACACATAAAGACAGACAACCATTCACACTCACATTCACACCTACGGGCAATTTAGAGTCACCAGTTAACTTGCACGTCTTTGGACTGTGAGAGGAAGCTGGAGTACCTGGAGAAAACCCACGCTGACACAGGGAGAACATGCAAACTCTGCACAGAAGGGTTCCCTCCTGGAATCGAACCAGGAACCGTCTTGCTGTGAGGTGACAGTGTTAACCACCACCCACCGTGCAGCCCTGTATATCAATTATGAGTCATTCATTTGATCTAGCTCCAACAGACAGCACATCATAGAAACAGAGAGGTACAGCACTCAAATATTACAGCACCTGGCATACAGGCACAACACCACTTTATCCCGTTAAAACAATACTTAAAGTACAACTTGAAATCGTTTTTATAAAAAAACCCTCTTGATTCTTTTGATCTCAGGACTCTTATGAACTAAAGTAATATGAATAACTTACAGAGTAATCGTGGCCTGGAAATCCAGACTCAAGTCTAGAAAGATTTTGAGTCCGGCCCTCATCGATACACCCTTCCTACCCAAGGGGCGGCACTAACTGAGGCATATTAAATACCGCCACACGCAACTGAATAGCACAATAGCCAATCAGAGCAAAAAAAACAAGGTGATGTATTCATTGCACTAAGCCCCATTTGTTTGCCAACCAGTGGGGCTAACTGATATATTATGCTTTTGCCGTATCCCGCTGGCAAAACGGCAAAAACTGCCTTCCTGGAAGTGAAGGCTTCTAGGGCAGTCTTCTGTTCCTCTCTCAAGGAAAAAGTGTAGTTGGCTTAGCGTTTCTTCCAAAGCTAAATTGAATGGACATGGTCCTTCAGCAGCTGCCATCTAGGGGTGTAACGATACATCGATCCACATCGATACATCGATTCATTGATTAACGATTTATTTTTGAAATTCACATAGCACGTCTGTGTCACCATTTCTAGGCAAGCGCGCCTCCGCTCAAACAACAAACAGAGCTCAGAAATAAAATGGTCAAATCATATTCTAGTTGTTTTTGTGAGTTGATGTAAATGATTGTGTTTGATGGGCATATGATGTCACGTCATATCGAACGCAGGCTCCTGAATCGAATTGAATCAAAATCGTATCGTGACAGACTTTGTGATATCAGCAAACATCGTATCATCATCCAAACAAATCGATATAATATCGTATCGTGATGAAGCTGGTGATTTACACCCCTACTGCCATCTTGGCTGTTTACTTTTCGACTTCTCCGCCACAGCACTGTCATCATCATGTTACGCCCGCCCAGAGACCGCCTCTGTCAGATAGACTGATCTGATTGGTCCGATTGGCGATTCACTGGGCTCTGCTCGTCAGGGGCCAGATCCCCGTGCAGTGCAAATTCGAATTTGCAAGGGGCGGGGCATATGGATTTCCAGGATTAGAGTAATGGACACATAATAGCCAATGACCTGCTTCTATACATCCGAAGAACTTCTAATAAATTAAATGAACTGCTTGGCAACCAGACCAGGCGTCTAATTGAGACCTGCCTTTGTTTGTCAAAATGTATAGCCACACTGGACTGGTAAAAGGGACTGGGCGTTAAACTGGGACTGGGCGTTAAATTGAAGTTTTATGGTGTGTAAATATTAAAGAGTATATCTTGTGATGTGCTGTATGTAATGTATATCACGTGACATGTATGCCACATAATGTTTACGATGTTACCTAACTTAAAAAAACTCAAATCACACATGAAACATGATCGTGGATCAGTGAAAAGCCCGGTACATCTCATACAGATGCCATAGGGCTCCTTGTGCGCTGGATTCAGATGCCGACAGCCGACAGCCACTGACATAGGACATATGACGCCCTGGGAATGAGAGTACTTGAGCAAGATGCCCAATTGTATGTACAGTATAGGTAAAAAACAATTACGGTTCATTGAGCAAAGGAAAAAGAAATGCATAATATTCAGATCCACTGAAACTGGATAGACAAATTAATTATGGCCCAGTCCTAATTCAATAGGTCTCTATAAAGAGACGCAGCTTGCTGTAATGAAGTCCTTTATATTAAGCTCACATCACGACAAAACTTCACCGTCTGCATAACAGGAGGTGATATCTTTGAGGATTACAAGAAGATTTTATGTAAGCCGAGACAAGTCTGCAGTAGCTTAAGTGCGCTTTGATCTTTCACTTTTGAAGAACATTTGTAATTTAATGAGGGAACTTGTGAAAAGTTTTTTATGCATATTAATTAAACCATTATTTATTTAAGAAACCTAATTAGAAGCTCATATTTGTAATAGGGCTTTTTCACGGGAGACATTTATTTTTAACATGTCACAGTATGAGAATCACAGGTCTAAACTGTGGAGTTAAAGAGCTGCTTCAGTTTCTGGGTCCTGGTTTTGTGGTCACTGTCACGGCTTACTGGGACACTTGAATAGAACAGAGCCATAAGTAACAACTGTGCCTTTCCTACTATGACAAATCTGTTGTGGAAAAAAGGTCTATTAAGCTAAAAGGTACAGGTCCTGGTGCAGTGTCACAACCTGAGTCATCCATCATGGAAGTCAACAGGAACACCTTGCCTTGAGGAGCCATTCACCTCAGCCACCAGCATCTTACTGTACCATTTATTAGGACTACAGACACACACTATCGCACATGCTCCATCTTTCTCACTGTCGAACTCTCACCCTGCCTCACATATATAAACCACACATCCTCCCTTAATGCTCTGGCGCACACACACACACTGACCAGTGTTTGTCCTCCCCCCAGGTGACGATTCTGATCATCCTGGCCCTGGCCTTCCTCGCCTGCATCGTGTTCCTGGTGGTTTATAAAGCCTTCACCTACGACCACGCCTGCCCAGATGGATTCATTTACAAGGTAAGATCCCTACGTGGCCTGTATTTCATTTCACAGTGTTACAACACACCTATCCACAGCCCAGAGACAGTCACGTGGTTAACAGGGCAGTGGGTAAAAGGTGAGCCTCCACAGGATCAGTTAAGTGGAGCTGCAGCTTTTCATTATTGATTGGTTCTGTATCATATATTTGATTTGATAAGTCTATAAATATCTAAAAATGTCCATCACAGTTTCCAACAGCCCAAGGTTACATTGTCTGATCACGCAAACTCTAAAGCCAAAAAATATTCAATTTGCAATGATTTCAAATGGAAAAAAGCTACAAACTTCAGGGAACTTGAACTAGTTTTCGCTTCAAAAATTAGTTAAACAATTACTTGATACAAATTTGTTGCCTCCTTATTTTCCTTGCTTCACATCAGACCAAATTGTCAAGTCCTTACACTCTGTCTCCGTCATTTTAAGTCTGACATTGTGTCCACTTAAACGGATTTTCTCGGGAGAGGGGGATTCAGTTTTCCCTAACCAATCACTACAGCCATGCCAGCATAACTTATTTTGACAGGGTCTTAAGAGTAGAGCGCAGCAAAGTATGATGTTGGGCGATATTGAGAGGACATGTCGATTTAGGACATGTCTTGTCTATCACTCCTAACTGGTTCCAGTGCACTGCTTGACAATGCTAAACAACAGGTTAACAAAGGCGTCAGTTTTGTCCCTGGAGCTGATTCAATAATTGAGTTCACCCATGGCACTCTTTTTTTTTTCAGTAAAGAAACTCTGTTTCATGTCACGACACCAAACGAGACAAATATCTGGACCCAGGAAATGTTTTTCCATTAAAGCAGAAGTCAAACATTTTGTAGAGTTAGATAAGAAAATAGTCCATAGAATATCCGATGACAACAAGGGGCCAGTACATGTGGCTCTTTAACCCCTCTACAATGGCTCCCTGTGGGTTTGTCAAAGAAAAAAGAAAAAAAGAGGAAATAAATAACTGTCACTAACATCTTTAGTTTCATACATCATTGTTCTAGGCCTGTAAATATGTGTAGCCTATACACCCATCAAAAAATATTTTACCATTTCATCAACTAAAATGGTTGTCATACATCTACGATCTGGCCCTTTTTCCTCTAAATTTGGCCAAACCTCAATGGCGGTGGCTCATCTTAAGTCTCCCTAGCTAGACTAACTATGGTTTCTAAATTCAACAAATGAAAACAGAGGATTTTATAGTGGGAAGACAGATTTGTTTGCTTTCACTGCCTATGCTTCAAAGTTAAAGTAGCAAATAATCATGAACTAGTCCATACCCATTGGTAGCTTTGTCACCTTCTTCCTATGCCAGTCCTCAATGCCTATGTGCAGTTTCACATAGATTGACCACGTCAGTGAGTCGAAAAACATGGGACAGACAGAATGACTGACTGACAGAATGACACACTGACAGTTTCCGTGATTATGTACAGCATACCATACCATGACTTAGTCATACCAAAAATTAGAAAAAAACCCAACATTGGTCCACAGGGGGAGCCACAGCGATCGGTCGCATTTTAGCCATTTTGAAGCATTTTTCTGTTGTTATAGCGACACCCAGTTGCCAATTAGAGTTAAATTTCTCCAGCCACCTTGAGGCGTCCTGTTCTACATATCTACCAAGTTTAGTAAAAATCCATATGGCGGTTAGGCCTAGATAAGAAATTAGCTCTCTAGCGCCCCCATTTTGTTTGATGGGGTCAATAATGGAGGGGTCCCCTCAGATTATTTGTGGTCATATGCCTACAGAGTTGCGTGGTGATCAGTGAAACCCTTGAGATGTTATACACCGATACGCCCATTCAAAGTTTACAATTTCAATTGGTTGCTATAGCGCCCCCCTTTGGCCAATTGATGTAATATTGCTTCATGCTACAAAAAAACTATTTCTCAAACTGTCGACCTATTCCTCAAAGAAATTGACCAATTATTCGGGCCTATTACTTTCAGCACTAGAGTTACATACCCTCTCTGCCTAAGTGTCCTTGTGCAAGGTGCAACATCCTCTTTGCCCTTCACTTTCTCCCTCCTCCTACTCTCCCTACTATCTAAATAAAGAATTAAAGGTGAGCGCACCGCCCAGTCTCCTATGGGAGAAAAAAAAACCCTGCCCTACTTTTACTTATATCTGAGGTTATATTACAGGAAGAGGCTAACAAGGCTCATCAGACAGGCAATCATCAATCAATGATATCAGTGATTTTGTTATGACCATCATAATCAAGTGTAATTTTCGGCATTTGTTCCTCGACACAGAGGCCAAAGAAGCAGAGTCTATTGAGGCTGCTCTAACATGTCATTAACTGCATTGACAAATAGATGAAAATTAGACTTAGTGCCTGTTTTACAATAATTACCACAGTTATGATCCCTAATGATTCATACGGCTGAGGTCCTAATAGAAAATGGCTCATGCAGCCATTCTGATCCAACAATCTGCTGCCCAGATATGTAGAGTAGTAGTGTTGAATCTTTAGTTTTTCGGTATGTGATGCTGACAGCCTCTCCTCTCTCCTCTCTCCTCTCCTCTCCTCTCCTCTCCTCTCCTCTCCTCTCCTCTCCTCTCCGCCCTGGTACTTATAGATTTCCGCTGCACTGCACTTATAACATAAGTTTCTCTGCACTTTGTGAGAGGTCACCTTGGAAGTCTGTGTCTCTGGACAGATCTGGTCTTTAAGGTGGAATAAATCTAGTTTCAGGCCCACAGCCTCTGCAGGGGCTCTGACTGCAGTCTGCAGAGGTATTATTAGCAGTGTCACATGCATGTTCACTGGCTGCACAAGTGTCCATACTTACACAATGTGGCACACACACACACTACAGAACTGCGCACAAGGTTGTAAATGTATACATACACAAGCAGGTTCTAATGCTCTATGGAGTCATAGAGATGAGTCTGCATCGCTGCTGAGAACAAATTCTTGTGTTTTTTTCTCTGCTGCAAAACGTGTTTTTTAAATGTCTTATTTAATTTTTAAAATCAAATAAAAGCAATGTCCAGACTGTCAGCCCAGATCTGTCTTTGGCATTTCAAGATTGCATCCAAATTGATTTTTGAAAGTCTGGACAGCAAAAAAATAAAAAATAAACAAACAATTTTTGCAAATTGGATCCAAACCACATTTGGAGGTGGTTTAAAATGCTATTTCAATTGGATTTCTACAGATGCATCTCAGTCCCTGACTGCTACAACCACATTTCAAAGTGTCTTATGCAACATTGCAATGCAACCCACAATGCCAATGTGAATCTGCTGGCACTTTGAGGGCAAAGACTTCCATTTCTCATGCCTTCGCACTGGAAAGCCACATTGCCAGTGTAGCTACCTAGTTACAGACACCTTCATCGTTACCATAGCAACCTATGCTGATTGGTTAGTGATGTCTGGACACACCAAATCTGATCTGATCAAAAAGTGCACATGGTCTGTCTTAAAAGAAAACTTCACCCAAGAAAAATGGCCATTTGTATATCAACTACTCACCACCTGTTGCATTGAATTTGTGCAGAAAACTTTCTTTTGCACGCAGGGTGAACGGAGAATCCAAAAACATTCTTAAAAATTTGAAGTAAAAAAAAACCAAACATTTTTAACAACAGCAAAATCTATCTATTTTTTTGAAAAGCTCAGTTTGCAGATTCTCACACATCTCTTGAAGTACAATCCAAGTCCCATTTATTCAGTCATATGCTCAGTGCTTCCCAAACACATGGTGATTTTGTGGAGGATGTATTGATCTGCCTGCTGTCTTAACGTAGCCTTAGACATGCCACTTTCCATGTCACAGTTGTATTTGAATATATAGAGTATGTCAAGTATACCAACCCGATCTCGCTTCCAGCTTGTCAAATGACGACACTTGTTCAGTGGCCCCTTGGTGTCAGACAACGAAGCACAGAGGCACCCTTTGGTGGCAGTATGAAACGCCCCCAGGTGGCTTCATCTATCAAAGCTCCGGGCAACTACCATAGTATAAAGAGAGAGAAAATCACAGTGTGCGCAGGTCAAACACAGAGTCAAGTCTAATAATAATGTAGTTTGCTAGTATGTGTACAGTAGCACACTATGTTAGTGACGTATGCAACGTGATAATATATCACAGTAACAAACGTAGTTATTTATAGTCATGCCATGATGTTTTTTCCTGAACCTAACTGCGTCCTTTTATGCTGAAACCCTGAAGAAGTAAAACAAAAAATTACGTTTTTTTTTTTGGTACTTACATTCAAAGTTTACCTCAAAAGAGACTGTATGCATTTAAAAAGCAAAAACTGTACATTTAACTGTACACTGTACAGACAATGCATGTAGCACGTATAACAAACAGGCTGTCCCTAAACGTCCAAAACTGATGCAGGAGGGGTACTTAGAGCGTCATATTTTGAAGTGTCAGAATTTGAAGAGTTGGGGGTGAAAATGTGTTGCATATAACACTTAGTACAGTGGTTTCCAACCGGTTGGTTACAGTCCAAAAGTGCTTCACAGGCCCATTCTGAATGGACCACAAGTGACTTGCAAACGTGTCAGGTTCTTACAAAACACACTTAATTCTGAAGTATTGTGAACTTCCAGCTCAGAGCTTTGATTTTGAGATGCCATTTCCTGCTGTAGACTGAGTGACCAACAGACAGCTACTTGACAGAGACAGCAAACTAGCTTGACGACATGGCCAAATGCAAGTAAGACGCTGAATGTATTAAGCTGTGTGGACCTTGAACTAATGACTGAGGAGATATCTGGACCCTGTGGCTGGACCAGTTGGGAATCAGTGACTTAGTATGCGTAGAGTTAAACTTTTAACTAGTTAAAGGCGCTGTATGTAAGAATGTGGCCAAAATGGTTACTGCACTCAAATTCAAAATACTGCAGCGAGTCGTGTCCACCCCCCCTCCCCTACAGATT
>NC_065508.1:10155209-10220628 GCF_006386435.1 Epinephelus moara | reverse complement strand
TATGATGCTAGTTAGCCAACTTTGGCTAAAGCTTACCTGTCGAGGAGAAGAGTAGCCACTTCGACCTCCGCTTTCAACCGTCTCCACCGTTCGAAAGCATCTCCTATATAGACCCTCGCTTTGCCTCGAGTTTTGTCTTGGCGTTTTTGGGAATCATAACGAGGTCGTTTGGGTTTAATCGCACCGTCAGCCATTGTAGCTCAGTCGTAACTGTAACTGATGCTGAGACTCTACTGACTGTGTGACTGGTAGACGGCGGTGGGTGGTGCAACAGGCCAAAACACAAATTCAAAACATAAACATGATTTGCGGCCCTTAAAAACTTTTTTTAAATGCGAGTATTCTGGTTGTACTATTGTTGTCGGTGAGATCAGTATGTTATATGAACATTATTCCTTAGTCTCTGTGACATATTAGGAGGATTTTACGACTATTTGCTTTAGATTTCTTACATATAGCTCATTTAACTAGATGCTCCATATAGCATCATTAACAGTGAAGTAATTGCTGAATGTTCTCTTTCTCCCTCACAGCACAAGCGGTGTATCCCAGCCTCTCTGGAGGCCTACTACGCTGCCCAGGATGCCAACTCAAGGGGCCGTTTCTACACAGTGATCAGCCACTACAGCATGGCTAAGCAGACCACCTCGCACTCGGTCTCTCCCTGGCTGCCTGGAGGGGCGGCGGGGCAGCAGCATGATGCTAAACCCCCCAGTGGCGAGGGCCACTGAGTTAGCCAAACGGTTAAAATGTGTTGTAAACACATACAGACACATGCAGACATGAAGAAACACAGACACAGGCAGATATAGACGCAGACACACACAAACACGTAGGTGAGTATTTAAAGATATAGACAAAGAGACACACATATCCACGACAGCTACATATATAACGCCAATATAAAGAGAAAACATGCATGCAGACTTAAAACACACAAGCACATGCTAAGTCATATTCTGATTTACCTTGACTGCCCATATATGTGCTCACTCTCTTATCAAGGGGCATTTCCCATTGAACCTTTGCTTTGGGATTATCATCGTCTGCTGATACACACTCGCATACACAAACACACACACACACAGTCTGCTCTCTCGTCACCATGTTTTTAGTCCCTTGCTCTAATTTATTATTTATTGACTGTCTTGATATATTTATTTTTTACTGTAATGTATGGATGATTTGTATGTGATTATCTTTGTACAAAGGCACGAGTCAATGCTGAATTTCACGCTTCCTCTTTGTGAGATTCTCTGGAGTTTTTTTTTTTCTCTTCAAGTGTGTAAACGGTAGTTAATGTATATTCATTCATGGCCCCTCTTCCTCCTTGCCTTTCTTGTCCAAACTGTGTAACCTCAGGCACATCAGTCAAACTCCACACACACACAGAAACACACAGATCACTTCATAAGCCAACCCCGAAAAATGTCAGTATGGTCTTGTATTGCTGTAACACATTTATCAGACATGAAATTTCAGCTGCACCGTCTGAGGAAGGTTTGACGCCAATGTCCACATCCGCAACACGTCCTGAGTTGATTGAATGAATTTTTCCATCATGGCTGTTTGATAGCTCATATACAGTGACATTTCAATGTGCTGTGCTATACATTTTAAATCCTGAAATCCCCCAGTGACCCAAGCTGCGCTCAGGCTAGTTTTTTGTGTGTATGCATTGTAGTAGCTTTTATTAGGAGGTTTTTCTTTTTGTTTTTACAGACCTATAATTCCTTCATGCGAATTACTTGCATAATGCTTCAGCTGCTGGTCTTGTAGCTCCATTTAACACAACGTTGCAGATTGGGAAAGGAAATACCATGCATATCACAGTCTCTTGCCAAAACTGTTATTTTCCGCTGTGTTTTGTTACGTTAATCGATGGGCTTCGACTGCAGCCGAGTTTTGTTCCTGTACCGTTATTTTTCATTTTGTAACGTTGGATCTGTTGTCAAGAGCGCTTTTATGAGATATTGTGATGTTGTTAGTTGATATGTAGCGATACCTGGTGTAATTTATCAGTGTGCATCCTTGTCCCTCTTCTCTTGGTTTGACTTCAAAATAAAACAAGCTGTGACCTGTGCTGAGTGTGTCTGTCAGTCCCACTTACCACTGTGCCTCTTTAGCGCTCACACGGCGCCTAATGCAGCCCCGAGGCAGTGCAGCGTGAATGACAGTGACGGCTTTTCATACGGCATGCTATATTATTCAGATGTTCATACTCCTACTCAAATTCATACTACATTAGATATGTATTCTGCTGTCCGTGTGTAGAACTTTCCAGAGTGTAGAGAGATTTGTTGGCTGTAATGAAGAGCAGTGTTGATTGACAGCAAAAAAAAAAAAAGTACCAAAAGAATACCTGTATCTGTAATGGCTACTGGGTATATAATTCATCTACAGAGTCCTCTGTGAATGGCAGATAAGGCCTCTATTTTTCTTATGAGCAGCTCTAACAACAGTGTCTTCAGTGAGTGACAAGAATAGCTGGCTTTTCTAATTAGAGGCTTGTATTCTAATGAATCCGTCTGAAGCTGTCTTGTGTTTTTCCCCACTGAGGAGTGAGACGCCTGCTGAATGCAACAGCCTTTAAAAGAAGAGAGACGAAAACACAAGAAGGAGAAAAAGACAGAAATATACTGGGAGTCTTCTCAGACTAGTATAAACCTATGTACAATAACTTTAATATTTGAAAGGTCGAGGAAGTTCAAATAGCATAGGAACGTTCAAAATCTCCCATGAATGATGCACCACACGAGTCCATCAGTAAGAGGAGACACAGACATCAGACAGATAGTACAACAGTAATACTAAATGTTTAAGGTTTCAACGTTGTGTTAAAGTCATTCACTCAGTCTCGTCAGTGCTGCTGAAGAACCACAAAATAACTAGAAACCGGCTGCCCAAGGTGATCGGCCACTGTGCACAAATCTTTTAATTTCAGCAGACACTCCACAGAGCTTTTAAAAAACATCCCAGAAAAATACATGCCTTGCATCGAGCTGATTGAGTTCACCTGCTAACAGGCACTGTATGTGAAATACAGATATGATGTAGCATAATGACGATTAAAGTATCTTTAATAACAAAAACAGCCACAAATCTTTGATCCATGTATTCATAACTAGACTTTTCTACATTGTCTGTAGGCTACAGCACAACAAAGTAGGAAACAGCACCAATAAACACAAACAAAACAACACTGCCAGCTGCAACTCAGCTTGTCAAGTAGAACGTAAGGTACGTCACCTGTTTCACAGCCTCTTGGCTTGTAGCAAAGTCCGCTGGCTAAGTCAGTTACAAACTGTCAGCAACATTGCTTGTCCTCTGTCCCCTCCAAGCCCGAGTCCATCTTATTTACATCCCTGCGGCTGTTGACACGTTTGTTGGCCTCTGTCCTCATGGTGTGACCATGTCAAATGGTGGGTCACTGCTGTTGCTCACTGTATGTGCGTATTTCACACACAAATACTTGTTCAGGGATTAATTGGTGCAGGCTATTTATATTATTGTGGTGTGTACAGTATATTATGAATATGGTCCATCTGAAGCATGCTCAGGTCATTTTGTTTATGTTCTCACCACATCACTACTAGCCTCTTGTACTCCACCCCCATTTTGTAGCAAAAATGCCTAAAATAACATACCCAAATTAAAATGACTGTAGCTTCTGAACCGCTGTGACTACATGCATGCATGAGGTCTTGCCAGAAAGAAAACTCTCTTAAGTTTCTTGTGAAAGTGTCGGAAACACTCTAGGTGATACAGAGACAGAGTAATGGGCCTCTGAAGTCAGTAAAAAATTGAAGATTTTGCCTAAAATAAAAAGAAAATGTATTTCAGGATGAATAACTGTCTGTGGCTTCATCTGAGTAGGTAAATTACACTATGGCGATGTAGGCAGACTATCAATGAACATTTGTTTCAAATTTGAAGAAGATTGCTCAAAGTATGACCATTCTACAGTGTTTTTTCCATGAAAAGATCCAGGCCGAGCTCCAAATGACAAGTCAGCCACTCGAATTCCATATGAAACGTGAAAGTTATGACGCTGTGTGGTGGACAGAAAAAAACCCACCATAAAATAGCATCAAATAAAGCCATATGAAACGTGAAAGTTATGATCCCACTTTCTAGACGGTATATCTCAGCCAAAAATAGTGGTAGGAGTGAGACTGTTACCTTTTATGAAACAGTTAAGTCCCCGCTAACGGCTCCACGTAAGATCGCGAGTAATCCTTTAACTTTTCCTGTCGAAAAACGGCATGACATGACTTGTCACCACTCATCGCGATTTTGGACTTTGTGTGTTTAGGCTGCTGTGGTGCGAAATCCATAATAATTAAAGGAAAAATGATGTTATTTTTGAAAAGTCGAGAGCTTCCTGAATCCGGCAATACCAAACATCACATGGTTTGATGACGCAGTGCACCTGGGAGATACCATTTAACAGAGGAGGGGGGGAGCGAGGACGTCGGCATCCTGGCGGAGTTAGAGAAGCTAGAGATGCAACTGTAGTAATTATGTCACTATCACTATCCTCATTCATACTTTAAGAAGCGATTAAATAAATTCAGCTACAAAATTAGCCTGAACAGCTGAAAGTTAGAACGTAAGTGCAGAGTCATTGCTATAAAAACAATACGCCATCTCGTTTAGTGGCATTGGTGTAAACTGGCAGGTTTTCAGAATGTTGCAAATCGACACATTGCGAGAAGTTGCAAGTTTTGACTCATCTCGTCGTGAATCTTTAGTCTGAACTGAGCTCTAGGCTACGTTTATCAGAAGCACAAATATCAAGTAAAAATGAACAAATCAACTAAATCCGCAAGTCTACAATACCAGGCAGGCTCTGTTTCTGAAATGCTCCTGCTCTGGTATGACGCTGTGTGGTGGACAGAAAAAATAAAGAAACAATCACAGCCATGGCAACTGGAATGCAGTGCAGCTGCATCCACTGGAACTATTATCCCTGCAATATCCAATATGAAATTAATCTGCAGATGTTCCGGTTTAAATAAGACCAACCTTTTCTGTAGATGTCAAATTTCTGAGCCACAACAAAAGCCAAAATGTGGCCTACAACAGACTGTAATGGCCAAAACACATGGGGCACGGTTGTGGTGCAGCATGTCTGTAAGAAAGCGTGCCCATTATAATCAACTGAAGCTGCTACTCTGACTACGAAAGTCACGCTTGCCCACGCAGGTACCACGCTGCTCAATGTTAATTTATTTTTCTCTGTAGGTAAAAACTATGTGTGTGTGTAAACAATTATTACAGCCTGTTTGAATATAATAAAAAGAATACCTCATTGTGCCAGAGGCGATGCAAAGCAGCAGAGCAACCTTGTGTGTTTTTACATTTCACGCAAAACAAATCAATGAAATCAATGCATCCTGTAGTTTAAACGATCCAGTTAATTAATTAAGTAGCGGTTTATATAGTCTATACGCTTCCAAACCCTCCACAACCAACTGCATTATCACTTGGCAACCTAATACACACACAGTGAAACTGGCAGCAACCACACGCTACGGAGACAGAGTCAGTGTAGCAGGTGTAAAAAGCCGCTCCCCTCCACTTGCATGACACACCGCATCCGTGCCCCATGTATTGCAGCTGTGAGGCTTGTTGTTTTTAGCCGAGCGGATTTATGTCCTTTGCTAATGACCACATTTCTCCAAAATAAGCCCCATAACAGCCTCGCACAGTAAAAAGAGCCCTCACTGTTAAGTTGCTCTGTTACACTGCACACATAAACGTTGACGACTGTTCATAAAAAACGTTCTTCCTGATGTTTGCCATTTTCTACTCAAATGTGGATAAACAACAGAAGTGACTCAAAGTCTGCAAGAATAGGACAGATGGTTGCATATGCTTACACGACACTAACACACCGCTGACATGTTGTGAATTGCAGGGCCAGGTGAGCAGAAGCAGCTGGTGACTTCATACGAGCGAGAGAAGGTATGCTACATGTTTTTCTATTTCTTTTAGAGGTCAGTGAAAGTCAGCAACAGAAACTTTGGAGGCATACTTTTGAAATCAGCAATGTGAGAAGAAATTACAGTGGTTAAAAGCATGTGGAAAGATACAGAAAAAAGACCTAAATTAAGACAGCAATAGCCTGTATGATTTTTGAAGCTCACTGATTTTAGCAGAACTGCTTAATGCAAGATCCATTTCTTCTCTTCACACTGCAGAAGCGTACAATCCTCACCAGGCTTATTAGACCATTCATTTAAAAGACCTTATGGCCCTGATTACTTACTAGGGACAATTGGAAATCAGATATGGGATGAACTGTGGCTTAATCCTCTCTCTGGCTCTCTAATTATAACGCAAATAGCTTCCAGTGGTATAATTCATGCTAAATTCCTGCCAGTACAGGATATTAGATATTGACGTGAGGAAGGACTGATTGTTGCGGACAGGTCATTGGTATTTTCTCAAAGTAGCAAGGGAAGTTGGAGGAAGGAGGGGGGGAGCAGAAGAAGAGGCGCAGAGAAAGAAGAAAGGCTCTGTGTTGATTGGCACGCAGGGAAATTAGGCCTGACATGTGGAAATGAACAGCCATATATGTCCACCCTGTTGTCTCCTAACACAGGAAAAGATCTGAGGAAACTTCCCTGATGATTTGGAGGTGCTGTGTTTGTATCCATTACATGATGATAACAGCTGCTTCTCTGTTTGGCTCATTTTTCTTTTTCCGCTTTGTATTCAGTCTTTCTCGCTCTCTCTCTCTCCCAGTCCTTTTCTCTTTGCTTCCATTTTGTCTTTTGTGTTTCATATTCAAGCTCTCTGTCTGCTGTCAGTCTCTTTCACTCGTCCACACTCTATTTCAACGCACACTTCATTGCTGTCATTTCCCATCTCCCTCGGCTCTCAGCTGCTGAGGATGGGCAGCACTGTTTTGATTTTTTTGAATTGGTGGAAACAGTCTGTATACAAAGGCTAACAAACATCTCGGCTACTGTCATAGTGCATATTTTAATGAACAGCTGTGGACTGTTTGCTCACATTTAAAACAACTAAATCCACTAGAGTGAAATATTTGCTAAGAGGTAGCCAGCTTTCAATGTAATGGTTGTAATCAAAGAATGTGTTTAACTATATATTTTTGCTCAGGGTGTGCCTTTATTGATAAGGTAAGATAACAAAACAAAGCTTTGGGCAGAGACATATTTGTGTTAGTCCTTTAAATTGTTTGCCAATTTGTCGAGTTATTCAAAGAGGTCTGGTGTCTTGATCACTGATGGTTATTTTGGAGGAGTGAACAATCGCATTGTAGGCAGGATTAACACTGGGGAGGTCATATTTCTTCATATCTTCCTGGCTACATCCAAGGAAAAAAGTGACATAAAAATGCCTCTCGTCAAGTGTCAGCTGGGTAGGCTCCAGCCCCCCTGTAGCCCTTAATAGGATAAGCAATTATGGATAATGAATGAAAGAATAACACAGCAGGTATGAAATTAACCTGCAGATGCTCCTATTCAAAATGAGACCAAACTTTTCTTTGGATGTCAGTTTTTGTGCCACAATGAAAGCCAAAATTCGGCCTGCAACAGATGATAAGGTCTCTAATTTTTAGCCAAGATGATTGCTGGAGAGTCTGAGGCCATGGTTCTCTGCTGGAAAACGGTGGGTTGCCCCCTCCAGGTTGGGTGTGAGTTACTACCCCAAGCGAGGGATTTCAAGTTTCTTGGGGTCTTGTTCACGAGTGAGGGTAAAATGGAGCGTGAGATGGACTGGCAGCGTCTGCAGTGATGTGGGCGCTGTGTCGGACCGTTGTAGTGAAGAGAGAGCTGAGCCGGAAGGCGAAGCTTTTGATTTACTGGTCCATCTAAGTCCCAACCCTCACCTATGGTCATGAGCTATGGGTAATGACCGAAAGAATTAGGTTGCAGATACAAGCAGCTGAAATGAGTTTCCTCATTAGGGTGGCTGGGCTCAGCCTTAGAGATAGGATAAGGAACCCGGACATCCAGAGTAGAGCCGCTGCCCTTCGCATCTGATCAGGATGCCTCCTGGGCGCCTCCTGTTAGAGGTGTTCCAGACACGTCCCACAGACCCAGAACACACTGGAAAGGAGCTGGAAAGCATTGCTGGGGTGAGAGACATCTGGAGTGCTTTGCTTGGTCTGCTGCCCCCGTGACCCAGCCCTGGATAAGCGGTTGAAAGTGGGTGGATGGATGGCTGGATGGCTAGATGGATGGATAATTGCTGGGAATGCCTTTACCACATGATTCTGTTGAGAACTTACCGCCCCTATGGGGAACGTACAGTAAGAGGAGTGAGCAGCAGAGTTTATAAAACAGTCAATAAATCAGGGTTTTAACCAACTGTAATTCACTGCAACCATAAGAGATCTATGAGCATATAGTCATAAATATGCACACAAAATATTAGGCTGATTGGTCCAGTAGTGTGCAGGGCCCTACTTTATTTTCAGTATGGGTTCTATTTGCAATGGGATCTGTTTTGCAGAAATAGGACATCCTTTTTTATCCCTATGCTGATGACATGATACTGTATTTTCCATGACAACTGGATGCAGGTGTCCCTCAGGTCTGTAGGCTACTAGATTTACTGCAACTGGTCAGGAGTTAAGCGAGTCTCTTTTACTGTCACTTCTGAACTGTTGAGAAGTCCAATCTTCCCCATCTATTGCCATTTCTTTCATTTTGGTTTTAGACCCATCTTTTTACAACTGCCTGTTAGTCTCCTCTCTCATTAACATGACTGTGATTGCTTTATTTTGTCAGTTACACATATTTATTCTCATTTGTTGTTTTTAAATGTGGTCCATAAATATTGACAAAAAAATAGTAAAAAAAACTGTAAATGAAATGACTAGATATTACTACAGGAACAGCGTAGTCTTGTGTCTTTCCTCTCACTTCCCATCCTTCATTCTGTCTCTCTTTTCCTGCACACCCACACACAGACACACACACACATTAAAATACACATGCACTCAAAGATACACACATATGGCCATCTGTGTAATTTGTGCTCTACACCTCCATCTCTCCCCTTAGCCATCTCCCCTGCTGTCAGAGAAAGGCTGCTTCTCAGCAGTTGGCCCTCGGAGGTGTGGAGGAGGAAAACAGAAGGAAGAGAAGGAGAAAAATAACGGTGGAGAGGGACAGACCCGCAGGGAATTACAAGAGGAGGAGAGGAGTCAGGTAAGCGATCAGGAGTTTCATCAAAGCTGCACCAGACAGAGCTGCACATTGGCAGATGCTGGCAGTTTTTATATTCACTGTTAAACATTGGTTACTTTTTGTGCTCAGTTTTTCCTGTCAGTGTACATAGTACATGATAAAAAACATCTAATATGAGCTGAAAAGACAAATGCATGATGTTTCACTCCTCGTGTCTCCTGTGGATGCTGTTCCCATAGCAGCTCCACTCTGTGAAGATACTGGATGTGCTCTCATGTAAAACTAGAGCCGTTCTTAAGCTACAAAGTGAGGTAAAAATATATCTAAATCACGCAACCCTCCACGTCATCTCTCCTCAATACACAAAATATTGTAAACTCTTTTAAAGCTTGCAACATAATTTTCCTGTGACAACACCACAAACTTGAACAGATGAACAGTGGCCCTCCAAAACTGCCTATCTGTCAAACACTATTCAAACATTTAGAGATCCGACACTTCTGTGAGATAAGTGATTCAAAACATAGTCTGTGTGACGGTGGTATATGCTGTTATGAGACAGGATGTGGACTGCAGTCTCTAGTGTCAAAGTCTGGCACTTTGTGTACTCCAACCTTCCACCCCAGACTGCTCCCTGAGAGACTTTGCAGCGCTATAACTGCGTGTTACTTCTGCCTTTGCCTCTGAGAGAGCACAAAAAACAAATGTCATCATCGACTCCTGGGGTCTATTCCAGAAAGCAGGATTAACAAACTCTGAGTCTAACCCTGAACTCTGGGCTGATGAACCCAGAGATGGAAAACTCGGAGTTCCAGTTCCAGTAGCAGCTGATCAGAGTCAGCTCAATCAACTCTGAGAATGTTCGCTTTGAGTTGGGCTGCACAGTGAATGAAAAAAGCAATCGTCAGAGGAATTCAGATGCTACAATTCACCATGGCAACAGGTAAATAAAAGGCAGAGCCTCCAATTTAATTCGGTAGGCGTAGAGATATTAATAACAGAGCGCAAGCTCTGCCCCTGGAGCTTGGCAGGATTATGATGAATTTGTCATGTATTTGTGGGCCTATATGCAGACTTTTTTAAAAAGTCTGAGTGGGGGAAAAATGGGCTGATCAGGACGTTTTACTTTTATACCAGCAAAAGCAAACACAATCTACTGTCAGACACATAACAGGAAATGGAACCAACAAGGTTCAGTGTCGAGGTCACTTTGCTGATGGAAAGACTGACTCTTTTGATCAAAACTGATGGTTACTGTAACCTACAGCTACAGATGGTCTCTCACACCACACCACCCTTTACCTCACAGTCCACTGGTGTGCTGGCCGGCCTGCTAGACTACTGATGATGTTAGTGAGCCAGCCACAGAACACTCAAGAAAATAAACAGTACTTAAAAGGAGCATGTAATATTTAAGCTGATCCACAGTTTGCATAAAAAGTAGGGTTCATCTACATTAGCATTATACATGTTCTAGTGTGTGTGTGTGTGTGTGTGTGTGTTAACAATGTTTTTTAAATTACTTTAAAATGTCAAAGGAACTGTTTAGTTACGCCTTGTAAAATGGTGCCTCATTTCAATTCATTACAAGACTTACTGGGCTTTTCAAATTGACTCTCTTTTCCTGTGTGTCTCTGTGTGTGTGTGTGTGTGTGTGTGTGTGTGTGTGTGTGTGTGTGTGTGTGTGAAACCAAAAGCTAAATTCAAATGATCTACAATACGGCATAAACTATAATAGTGACCCTGATGATGGTTATGGTCTATCTATCATATTTAAATACACTCTGCCATTATGACAGTGTAGTTTGTTAGACTGAATCAGCATAGAATGCTTAAATGTTAATGCATCTAAGTGTGTGTGTTGTGTGTGTGTGTGTGTCAGTACTTTGTTCTGGCCTAGATTCCCTCATCCATTTAGGGGGGGAAATGCCAGTTAAGTCCACAAACCCTTACTGCTGCTGGGGCGCTCCTGCTGAGTTTGGTACATATAAAATTCAAAATACAGAGCAGAGTTCAATTATTCAGAAAAAAATGTCTGGGTTAAGGGATGCAAGTCTTGCCTCTCTCTCAGGGAGCTGCTACAGAGCATAACAATCTGTCTGTCTGCAGTATTTGTTATTGCACAAAACAGAAAATATGGCTCCACGGTGTGCTGGGTTTTTATTATTTATATACTTTCAGGAAAGAAGACTCATCAGGTCATAGGTCTGCAAATAAATTTGTCATGCCTGGTTTTCCTAACTACCTTAATTCTGTAGACACACACAGAAATTGGGGGTACGCTCCTGAGCGGATAAACATATGCTCATACAGACTTGCGTGCATATGTGTGGACAGTCATGCTTGATCACACGTAAAAAGACACACACACACACACACACAGATCTTTGTGTAGTCTGTAGGGCTTATTTGCGACACAGCACTCTGCTTGCCAGTCCCAGTGAAACTGGGGCAATGGGATAATCCTTGGTCAGATGTCAGTCATATTTAGGAATGGATGCCAAGACACTGTGCGCTTCAGACAGCAAACTGTGCTCTGTGAGAGCAGGGATTACTAACTTACTAAGAGATGACGTTAAATACCAGCCTGGGTGAATTTCATGTGCACTTGCTGGCTACAAGTGTTATTCAATGACTCATGTTTCTTCTAAAGAGGCCGGAACCTGCCAACATGGGCAGGATACTGTTTAGCTGTAGGCATGACACCAAAGCACTTGGCTCCAGTGACTGGTCCACAGAACTCTGATCCCCCAAATGATGAATTTAGGAAACTGGCTCAGACCGTAGCCGTGTCCATCCAGTGAATCAAATTAGCATTTTAGGTTATTTAAACCTTTTGCTAAAATAGACTGAGTGCTTAGAACGGGGTCTTCATTGCAACAGCATGAACAAAATACTCAAGTTAGTGTTTACAGGACTTTGTGTGACTATGAAACTGTGCAGTATGAAGTACTGCAATACAATAACATCACAAACCACTGTCACTATATAAAGCAATAAAATCAGAGAGGTATTACGTATTGCATTGCTATTGATATGGACTGCATTATAATATAATACGTTTATAATGATGTTGAGTCAACCCTGTCTCCTTAAAAGTACATGTGTATGTTACTAAACTGTTTTCTTAATGGGATTTTTCCATTGGATTTTGGATTATTGCAGACAATAAGCTCTGTGGCAAACAAATGTTTATGGTTTTTACACTGTTTGTTCAGCAAGAGAATTTTAACAAATTAACAAATGTAGGGGTGTGGGGGTATTTATTGGCATGTTCTAAGTTGTTGAACAAAACGTGGAAGTCTCTTAAGCTTGATCAGGGTGGCCATTTCCCCACCTCCCTTTGGTAATCACAGTGACTCCACTACAATAAACTGGACTACACCACTGTACTATAACTAAAAAAGTGAAGTCAGCGCTGGCTTGACACACGTTTAACACCAAAGTAACATTTTCAGTAGAAGTTTAGTCGCAGTCACACATGGATTTGTTTATAGTAGAAATTTGAAGATTTGCAACGTTGACTAACTTATGCCTGTCGCAAGCTGCTCTTAATATTCAAAGTGGATTCACTTCGTAAATAAGCACATATAGAACAAGTACATGGCTCAGCCCTATACTGACTCCTCCTGTCTGTATCACACTCTCTATGTGTGTGGCCGTCAGTTTGTCAGTACCAAGGAAAGTGATGTTCCTTTTACCCCTTGTGATGTAAGTGTCCAACAAACTACTAGAACCTTCGATATTAAATTATCTATTTACAGAGGAAGATTAATGAAATACTGTAAAAACAAAGTACAATGGATACAATGAATTTAATAAAGACGTTATTGTCAGGCCAGTGACTGAAACTGGTCCTGATCCTGTTGTTCACTCATCAAGCACGGAGCTGCGCAAACTGCAGCTCAACAGCACTTCCAAAAAGGAGGCTGCCCGGTGAGATTATCAGATGAAGGCTTCGTCTTCTGGGACAATCTCCCTGATCTCTGGTGTGACATCAATGTCCTCAGTGTGGACCTCAATGACCTTGGCAGCCTCCGGTGTCGTGACAGCCTCAGTGGGCTGAATCTCCATGTGAATGCATCCTTATCTTTGAGAATATGTTGCTGAAGAAGCGGGAGAAGCCGTTGCTCCTCTTTGCTTTGGTCTCATGATCATCAGTTTGATTGTTACTGACATATTCAGTAAGCTGAGACCGGTCCACAGAGCCCTGGCAAGTGCTGATCTTTTGTGTGACCTCATCGATCATAGCTTCAGCCAGAGGTGTGACCTCAGCAACCTGATGATCTGGTAGACTCAGGCACATGAAAGTGTCTTCGAGTGCCTGATCCTCATCCTCATTGTAGTCCTCCAGCTTAAGGGGGATGAACCTTTGGTCTTTCAGAGAAGAACTGCAGGAGGTGGTGGAGGACGTCTCTTTAGAACAAGGAGTGCTGGCTGACCTGACGGCCTCTTCAAAATGCTCTAGTGGAGCTGGGTGAATCTTTTGCCTCTGCCATCCATGGAAATATCTCCTCCACTGCAACTTTTTCCTCGTGCCTTCAGATTGTCCTCCCGATGTTCTTAGGGACGGAGGCCCTCTGATGTCCTCATCGAAATCAGTCACAATTTTTGCCAGCAGTTGGCTCTGTGGCTGAGGGATTTCAACCACTTGCAGAGCTGATGGAAGTGAGCTGGCAGAGGTAGGGGATGGGACAATCTCCCCAATCTCTGGTGTGACATCAATATCCTCAGTGAGCAAGTCAACGACCTCAGTGACCTCTGGTGTCGTGACAGCCTCAGTGGGCTCTGGTGTCCTGACAGCCTCAGTGGGCTCTGGTGTCGTGACAGCCTCTGTGGGGTTTACTGTCCTGACAGCCTCAGCAGGCTCTGGTGTCTGGACAGCCTCAGCGGGCTCTGGTGTCTGGACAGCCTCAGCGGGCTCTGGTGTCTGGACAGCCTCAGTGGGCTCTGGTGTCTGGGTAATCTCAGTGGGCTCTGGTGTCCGGACAGCCTCTGTTGGCTCTGGTGTCGTGACAGCCTCAGTGGGCTCTGGTGTCGTGACAATCTCAGTGGCGTCTGGTGTCTTGACAGCCTCAGTGGGCTCTGGTGTCGTGACAGCCTCTGCCTCTGTTTCCAGATCCTCTGGAAACAGGAATCTTTGGCATACTTGTGTAACCAACTCATCAATATTCTGATGAAATGGCACATTCACCTCTGAGATCTCAGAGTCAGGAGAGCAACACCAAGGAGAGGGGTATGTTGTCCAGCTCTCCTCACTGATGGTGGAATAGGGCCTGGGGCCGGTGTACTCTTCATATTCCAGGAGATCATCACAGCACATCAGCTCATCATCCTCCTCAACAGTCTCGTCGATGGGGTCGGAGACACAGATGTTGATAGTCTCTGAGATCACTGTGTGCATGGAGAACGCAAGAGAGCTGGTGATGTTATCCATGTTCTCTGCTTCTTTGTCCATGGTTCGTGAAATCTGTTGGAGAAACACAAACATTGGAAAACTGTGAGCTTTGCTAGAAAATGCATTTAAAACCTTTCACTTAAACAAAAGTAAAGTTAGCCATAGTTTCCTGTACTGAGAATTTTAAACAAGTATTCAATGTACAGTAAAGTGTTGATATCATTGTACCATGACATTAAGACAATAATGTTGATTTATGGAACCCTTTAGTCTAAATCTATAAAGCACCTTAAGTCCCTAACGTTGACTTTTTTAAAATCTTGCATACACAAATTATCTCGTCCACACAAGACACGAGACTTGTTCCCACAAGAAAAAAAAGAAATAATTTTAAAGGACTTTAGGAATCAACCATTAGTTAGTTACTTTTACAGTATGTCCTTATTTATCCTTTTTCTGACTGACAGTTATATAGTTTTTTAAAAATATGTACATGTGTCAGACCTGAAACAATGCATACAATAACCTGTCATAGTTCTGTTTCATGGCACTAAATACATTGCTTATACTTTGTCAAGATCAATTTGTGTGATTTTTGTATTGTATGTGTTATCCCTAATTCTTATACACCACATTTTCAATCTGATAAATTCACCTATGGATCACATTAGACATCATTCTTACATGTAAGCAAATGTGATTGTACACATGAAAACCTGCATTTCACATGTGGCCTGTGGCTGCATACATTTAAATATTGACCTTCATGCATTCACAGTAAGTGCACTGAGTTTACAAAATTTGATGCTTGGTATATTTGTAAAAACTACTCCAAAAACCATTTTCATTTTCAAACAACAATTCAAAAGATTAGTTTTTTTGTGCAGGTGAATTTAAGCTATTCAGATCACTGTTTGATAAAATATGAAGCTTTACTCTTGTTACTTTACAATAAATATGCCTCACATTGACACAATTTATCTGGTACATTATTTAATGTGATATCATGGCTGTAAAGTTTTCATCTTGTGTCTGTGTAAAGCCTGACAGATAAACAGACAGCCCCTGTCCTCTACACTCACTCACTGTTGCTGTTTCACCTAAGTGCCTTCACTAAAAACACTTTTATCACCTTTTTTTTTAAAATCAAAATATTACATTTTACTGTTTTGAAATTGTGCAAATGAATCTCTGAACTCTGAACCAATATAATGCTTAAGTTTCTGTGAAGTACATTTACTTACCTGTCTGTGTTGCACAGTTTCAGATGAGCTGAGGTGACTGGGTTGTCTTTGGTATTAGGAGCTTTCCAAAATGTGGTTTTCTCGGTTCGAGTGAAGTGGTTTACTCTCGTGGAGAAATGTTTGTAGGCTTGTGCAGATCATTTCTCTGTCCTGTACTTACTGTTGTGACAAGTTTGCGCTGTGATGACACAAAGGCATCCCTATTCCAGAATGGAACTGTGAGTGCTGTGCGGAACTGCATCCTTAAAGCACATTCTATGTGTATGTGTGTGTGAAGTGAAGTGACTGATTAATCTGGTAAAATGGGACAAATTTTGCTATTGGGCCCCTGTTGATGCTGACATTTCATTTCATAACACTTTATCTATGAATCTAGCAATACGTATCATGTGAAGGGTCTGCCTTGGTTGAGATTTCACTTTAGAGGTACAAATGTCATAACAAATGGGCATTTAGGTAAATTACCAAAAAACTGTTGTCACATCATCCGTTGTTTTTGGGGCCCGGTGGGGTCGGGATCCCTGGGTATCTAGCCTTGGCTGTCCGTAGTGGACAGAAAGCCCAAAATACAAGTCATGCACATACTTTTTCACTACAGATAGTAGTTAGTCAAGATCCCCCTGACCCCCTGTCTCCCAAGAACAAATCATAATAATAATAATGCTGATAATAATGATAATTAAATAATTTGATTAATAATTATTAATCATTTAGCTGGCACACCATGAAACATTTTGGCATGTCACTTTCATCCCCATGTTTCTTGTCTCTTTCCTTTGTATATTAATATCTATATATTCTGTCATATGACACCTTTTCATAACAAGGGTACTAAACTAATACAAACTTGATTATTTAAGGGCAGGGCATTAAAAAAAGTGAGATATTTGTGATTATATTGAGTGAAAAAAGTTAAGACAATGAAGGTATTGGGTATTAGGGTATTTGGACATTTGGACAAGTAGGACAATTTACAAACAGTACCAAACATATATGAAAAAAATTAACTTAACAGCCTCACTACACAAATGGTTTCTGGCCAGTATCCAAAGGCATGAACATGAAAAGCATGAGGCATTTTCAGATGATCTGAGGAGCTGGATGTAAAATGGGAAACCATGCCTTCGACTATCATGTAATTCACTGAGATCATTCTCTAGGAATCTGAAAATAGTCGTTAAATAAGGCTAAAAATTCACATTTTATTACAGACCAAGACTTGCAAAGTACCCAATCATTGTGTACTGTTTTGTTATTCAACTTAAAAATAAGAAAAATAGTATTTCATTAAGATCACTTTCAGTTCATCATAGAATATCAGAAATCAGAATTTTTAACTTAGCCATGGACATCTGTCATATAAAGTCAGAAAAATATACTCAGTAGTTACACTGATGTCTTTTGAGGTTAAGGTAAGCTAAGTTAATCTTACATTAACCTAACCCATAATAACTGCAAGTGTTATATATGTATATTTTTTATATATAGTTTTTGTTGCTGTTCTTTTCGTCTTCTGACAAAGACTTGTCTGTTTTTTTCTCAGACTCTCTATTTGGAAACAGTGAAGCAGTTTGTCATTGAATGAGTTATCCTGACTTTTCATCAAATACATTTTGATTTTACTCTGGGGCTAGAAGTTTAATCATTTTATCGTTTTAACTACAGGATGCATTCATTTGACTGATTAAAGTTAATGTGAAATGTAAAAACACACAAGGTTGCTCTGCTGCTTCACATTTCCTCTGGTACAATAAAATATTCATCTGAGTCTGTTTTTAATAGATTATACAGTTCTATGTAGTTTTTACCTCTTGGTGGGCCGTGGAGCTGCAAGTAGAGAAAAAATGGACTAGCTGCATAAAAATAAAAGAAGAGTCGTGCGATGCTAGCTTGGGCAAGCGTGACTTTTGTGGAACAGCTTCAGTTGATTTAATTACATTGTTGTGGCAATTTAATTGCTGCCTGGATTGTTCAGAGACAACGTGTCTTTCAAGTAATGAAACATTCATGTGTAGGCTTCACGAGGTAGGTGGATGGAACGGATGGTGGGCGTACAAAGTGCAGGACTTTGACCCCAGGGTTGGCGTCCAGACTCAAAAGCGCTTCGGTTAATATCAGGGAAAAATCATGATTCCAATCAAATGTTAATAAAAAAGTAAACAAAAAATAAAGCTCTTATCACTACAAGTGGATAATTTATTTTGGCCGAAAATCACTGAAATACATTGTTAGTGAACATTTTGCTGATATGTTTGTTATCAGCATTTTTGTGGCCTGCCAGATGTGTTAATTAGCAGTATTTCTTCATTAACATAAAAAAACATAATTTGCTTGGCATTATGTTTCCCTTAAAACATACTCACTTTACCAAATCAGTTGTATAAAACCTAATTTTAAAGGAGCCAGGATTGGTTGAGTAGACTAAGGGTGTTTTCACACTTAGGTGACTCAGCATTTTTTGTGCCTATGTGAACACTCCAAGAGAACTCAGACCCCTCTGAAGCACCTCAGGAGGTGGTCTGAGTTTGCTGTGCTCTTGGAGTGTTCACATAGGCACAAAAAATGCTGAGTCACCGCTCTGAGTCCGCTTAGAGGGCTGAAAAGGACCAAGTGTGAAAACACCCTAAGAGGACTGAGTTAGGTTTGTTTAAAAAGAACGATATGTGAAAACACCCTGAGTAGCTCTCTTCAAATAGAGGAGAGGATGATTGGAGTAGTGCAGGAATTCAAGGCTAGATCTTAACATCAGAGCAGTTTTAGAAGATTAAAATAATAACTTATAGCTCAATAAATAGCAGATGTAATCCCCAGAAAATTGGGAACTCTATTAAAGAATGAAGTACACATAAAACTAAAACATTAAAACTGAGATATTTAGTTTACAGCAATGAGGAAAGCAGGAATAGTTCATATTTGAGAAGTTGGAACTGTTTGCTATTTGTTTAATAAAGTAAATTACTTCATGAATTAATCAACCAGCAGACTTGTTGTTGAATAAACTAATTGATTAATCAACTAATCCCTGCACTTTATGAAATATTAACAAGTTTAATGTTGTGCTGGCTTCAAGTCACAGGAGTAATTATGGCCTTTATGGTTCACTCAACAACCATAATAAATCAAAATCCCAATTTTAGTTGAGTCATTATCAGATAAGGCATATACTGTATGCTGGTCTCAACAAAGCTGTTTTCTTGGCTCATAATAATGCCGAATTTCTTACGTGACTAAATCATGACTCTTGCTCGGGTCTTGGCTTGATGCTCATTAAAAGTCATATCAAGTGATTTTCATTCAGAGTTAATATTCACAACTTTCTTCAACTGTTCCCTGTCCTCTATATTCTTCTCTTTTCCCTTCACTTCCCTCTCTAATGATCCTGTAATTGGGCCTTCATTCACCAGCATATCTGTCTCATCACACTGTCACCTGGCAATGAAACCTAATCAGAGCGAAAGAGAGACAGGGAGAAATAGCCAGGTGTGTGATCTCTCTCCTACTGATTTGCTGCTGAACTTTAATAACAACCTTATACATTCAACTACTTCCTTCATACATACTGTGGGCTCTGCATCAGAAACAGTGGAGACCACATTTTCCACTGATCATTTCTCATACCACTGCAGAAGACGGGTGAATTCAGTGGGAAGAAAATGCCAGAAGGTATTTGGAGAATAAAACATGTGGAGCAAAAGAGAGCAAAAGGAGAGTGGGGTGAGTCATAGAAAGACAAGGAGTAACCACACAGGAAGCAAGATAATTACAGAGCGCCAAGATGCTCTACTTTTAGCCAAACAAAAGGCTAAAGAAGAGGGCAATCTGATCACTTGTTGATGAGGAAAGGTCTTCTGCCACACACTGAACTAATGTGCTTGCCACCCGAGATCTTAAAAAAAGACAGAAAGAAAGGGTATTTGTGTCTACTTAAAAGAGTGCTCCGCCAGTTTGCCTTTATGTAACATTGTCAGAGGAAGAAAAAAGGTTGGAAAAACAATGCAGCAGAACTAGAGATATCTTTTTTATTCCCATCGCACTCCCAACTTGCCAAATACCAACGTATCCCTACACGTCAAACTATGACACACTAAGTACCCCTTCAGCATCACTTTTGGACACCCAGGGACATGTTAATTTACACTCATTACATGCATTGTTTTCTGTAAAAATAAACTTCTATACAGTTTCTGCTTGTTAAATTAACCTGGTCTAACTCCGAAGCTGTCAAAATCCGGCACTTGGGCAGTGACTTGGGCGTCAGACACTAATGAACAAAGCCATCCTTTCATTTTGGCATAATACGCGGCCTGTTGCTGTTATAGTTAAATGGCATATGGCGGCGTTAGGGGGACACGCAGCAGGACAAGGCACCGAGTCCAAGTGGGGCGGATGGTAGGGGTGGTGGATGGGTCCAATGAACACAGACTTTCACCTGCAGTGCGGTCCTGTAAGATAATAAAGCCATACTGTTATTTTTTCCTAAACCCCCAACCACGCGCAAACGTTGAACTTCCTGTCAAAACGGAAGTGTATTTTTAAGAAGACAATGAAGACAATGCATGTAACAGGCAAACCTACCAAAATGTCAACAACTAACACACCCTGGGTACCTTGCACGTCATATCTGGACGTGGAAAGTCCATGACCAAACGTCAATATTTGACGAGGTCAGATTGAGAATGTGTTGATTAAACGCATACAGGACAAAGGTAAAAACAGCCTATTCTGAATGCCTACTTCCTTAGATTTAGACAATAAAAGCACATGGTTAGGTTGAGTAAAAAACATCATGGTTTGGCTTTTAAAATGCATTTGTTACTAACGTAATGTATCGTCACATGACATACATCACTAGCATAATGCATTACACATCCTGGCACACGTTATTAAAATAACTCATTTGACTTCTGGTTTCATACGGGACAAGAACAGCAATCTCCAGGTTAAAAACCATTGTTTGTTTGATCCATCCACCTCTGCTCCCGCCCACCCAATGCAGACTTTCTCGCCCATAAAGCAGTGAGCTCCAAAAAATGGCTGTTAAAGGGTACGGCTCATCAGTCAGGGATTCAGGTGCGTTATGCCAGTAGGAGCCAATGTAACCTTGAGCTGCTGGCCTCAAGTGCAGAAGAGCAGCAGGGTACAAAGGTCTGGTAAGCTCATTTCTTTCTTCCTCTAACCCCTGATTTTTTATTATTCACAAACTTCAGTCTGAAATTCCACTCAAGTGACATCACTTGAGGCAATTTATCACACTTCACAGAGCTCGCTCTGGAGCCATGAAAGGCTTCATACAACCTTTTCCCACATATGTTATAGCACTCCCCAAGACCTGTAAACAGACTTTGATGTGTAAAATCAGTGGGATTCTCCTTTAAGCCCTGCTGTATATTTATAGAGAATAACCGAGCAACAACATAAAGACAACACTGAGTCTTAGAGGATGTAGTAATGGTAAGATAAATTTGCTAATACATACAGTAAATCTGTTTCACAATGATGTAATCAAACAGAGATCAAATGCGGAAAATGTCTATTCAGGAATACGTTTTGAATTGCAATGTCTGCGCAAAATAAAAGCCTTAGCCATGAAAACTTTTCAGTGTTGTTTATGTAAGGAGAGGATAAAGGGCAAAGAAATGGCAAGCTGAAGTAACTTGCACTTAAGAGCCTGAGGGGAGACCACAGAGTTCTCCTGAAGTTGGTCGTTTGCTATTTTCAAATATCCCGCTGAGATTTGACATAGTGACTACCACAGGTGCAGAATGGGATAAAAATATTGGAAAACAAACAAACAAACAAAAAAACCAATAACCAAGCTGCAGATATTCTGCCCACTGCCTCAGCCTTCTTTGCCTGGATACTGCAAATGTACAACAACAAATCAGCATATTTCTTTTAGTTTTTAGTCTCCAAAAATTATATATTTTTTGAGAATCTAGGTAAAGCCAAGGTGGTTTAATGCTGCCTTCAAATGTTGTCATTGTTTTTTAATCTATTATGTGTCATTGTACAAGTGCTTCTGGCATACCTTTACAGTAATGCAGTATGTAAAGATCAATCTGTATATCCATTGTTGGTAATGCTTAATTGCTTAAACAAATTACTCATCATAAAAAAGAATCAGCTCTTTCAGAATAAATGACAAAGACACTTTGTACAGAGAATAAAGATAAATACGTATCCGGCAATTAATTAACATATAAATGGTTTTCAATTTACATTCAGGAGACAAAAAATCAAGATGCTTTCATTGTGTGACAAAAATAATCAAGCTATTTCATTAAAGCCCAGCAGGCTTTGATGAAATAAAATGTGAAAAAAAAAAAAAAAAAAAAGAACGCCTCAGGCACCCAGCTATCAGTATGTTCGCACCTGAAAGTGAGAAATCATTTGCATTTACCTAACAGTAACACAGAGTATATTAATGATACATTCCAAGTCTCAATAGATGTGATGAACTGAACATTAACCACTTGAAATACCAGACTTCTGTAATGTTTTTCTCTTTGTGAAAACATTTCATTCAAATTGAAACTCCCGGAAATAAAAAAGCAGTTAAGTACAGCATTGTAATTTTGGTATTTTTCAACCTGGACTCTATTTTCCCATGTTTTTGTGTGTAAGTGACAAATGAGGGCAGCAATTTTTGAAACTGGCCCAGTATTAACAAGAGCGCTGCAGCCTGCAGTTGTGAAACATGCTGCAATGTTGCTACTCTCTGCATGTGCGCACCGTCAATTTACATCCACGAAAACTGCTTAATGTATTTCGATTATTATTTAACTACACCATGGTGTGGTAGTACTCTATTCAGATTGGCCGCAGGGTGTCCATTAAAACTTGATAATGGACACATACCAAGTAGTGAAACAGTGAAACTATCTGTTCCATTCTAAATTAATGTGCCATAATAGTATGAGTAACCATGGGAACAGGGATCCAGACAGTCAAGGCCTCTGATTACACTTTATTTCAGAGACTGATTGTAGACCTTTGTAGACCCTCAGTGCCTCATCCTCCTGACACCACAGGATGAAGACTGTGACAAACAAAGTGCAAGAAGTACACTGGCTCTTTGAACTTACTGATAATTTGTAACACATGAACGACTGCAACTTCAGGCTGCAGCCGACAGTAACGTGTCGTTCGTGCGTGAAAATCTTAATACTGATTCGGGGATAATTACATGGTTGGACAGCTAGCTCGCCTTGTTGGGAAACATACTGTCAAACTGTATTTACTGTTTGTCAACTTTACACAGTGTTACTGACTTTGAATCTTGCTAGCATAAGGTTAGCTTTCTGGCTCATAGCTGGGACAAAGGGTTCTATGAGCTGAGCAGACTAGAAATATCTCCTGTTGCTAAGTTGCTTCCAAGGTTTGTCCTATTTACTGGAAAAGTGAATGTATTGTTTCCATTGCAAAAGAACCTAATGATGTGGTAATGATTGTTAAGCCCAGTTCAGACTGTAAGATTTTGATTTCAAAAAGCCTGAAAATATCAAATAAATATTCTTTTTTCCCCCTGTGGAAACTGACCATAATATAAGCGGGTTAATGCCTCTCAAGGTGTACATAATCAGGAAATAATTGCCTTCACAGAGGCCATTAATCCCTGATAATGTACACCTCGTCGAGCATTATCCCATATATGTTTGACATTATGGAAAAAGTACCTATAGAGATAAATCTTTTGTTAAATAGGGAGATCCTTTATGTTCATCATGAGACAGCCCCAAAACTGCCAACGCCAGACCCATCAGACTCAATTAAATAAACAACATTTTTACATGTATAAAGCCAGCATATTTTCACATCCAACTGGGGGAATTAAGGGTTTATTAACACCAAACCACAGTTGGTGATTGTTGGAACAGTGAAAAGACAAACCAAGACAGCTTTGGTGCATTGTACTTTGTGTCTCCACTGTTTGTCGACTTTGAATAAAGTGTGTTTTTACAATGATATAAATACTGCTAATTTAAATAAAGTCTGGTGGGTGATAGTAATTTGGGACTTTTTCTGGTTAAACAAAATTATCTTCCTCCCTAACAAAAAGGTTTATCTCTGGAGGGATCCTTTCCATAATGTTGTCAGACACTTAGAATAATAATCTGAGTGTGTCAGTGGCAAACACAAGCACTTTTAGTGGACGTTTACTGATAGTGCTAAAACGCCCCGAGTGGATAGCCTACATTGCAGCCTGTTTCATCACTGCTGGCTGAATCATTCTTGCTCTATATTGGATCAACTTTTTAAAAAAAATGTTGGTCCCATTAGTCACTTAGACACAGACGTGGGAAAAATAGGGTTCAGGTTGCGAAGTAGTGAAGTTACCCTGTAACTGCACTTTGAACAGAGCTGGCATTTCTGATACTGCTGTTGTTTGAGTGCTGCTAAATATATCATACAATCTGTGGCATTAAATCACATGTGCCTTGAGGGACTCTGCACTCTCTTTTCTCTTTTGGTCCACTTGCTTAATTAGTAAAGAAAGCCTGGTTTACTCAGCTAGAAAAGACATATGCAACACACAAACACATGGAGTTTAACTGAGGAAATAACTATTAATCATTGCAGAGATACAACAGCTCTGTGTCATGTTCCATATGTTGAAGGTGTTACAGATATAAGTTGGCAGTCAATGCAACATGATGTTTATTGCATAATAGCTTACGCTGGTTCATAAATCATTTAGGATGACGATACAGTAAACACTGCTGTATGTCTTCGCCAGTCATGCAGAGATATTTGCGAGTCAACCAGCAGGTCACATGAGAGACAGCACATGAGATATACATGCAGCAGCTCTCTCCTTCTCTCTCTTGACCCATCCATCAGATTTCATACTCGCTGCATGACGGGTTTGCTCCATCGAATCAAGATCTTACTCTGACAGCCACAGTCACATGCAGCGGATACAGATATGTTCTGATTTGCACACAAAACACACACACGGGCACAAAGGGAGCATAGGAACCTCTCTGTCTGGCTGCCTTCATCTCTACCTCTAACAGACAGACACACACACAGAAAACACACATGAAGCACTGCTGTCTGTCTCGCAGTTCCGAGGCTGACGTGACCAGCTGAATGGGTGCATCCATGGGAGAACTTCGACAAACTCAGCCCTTAACTGAGAGAAAAATCAGTGTACATCTCCTTATTCAAATTACTGTCCTGAAATTTTTTCCTCCTTTGTAATATAAAAATGTATAGTACATGAAAGCAGAGGATAAAATGTTCCATCCATGCTGCACACACTCTCACTGCAAAACCTGATGTGACAGGCCACACATGCCCGCAGTGCTCTGTACACTCAGACTTTGACTTTCATGTTAACTCAAATGCTAGGTCTTGTCACGTTACTTTGAATGTCATGAATTCGAGAACACACAATCTCACAGAGGTCAAGACGTTTTTTTTTCCCAGAAACTATTACTTCATATCACTTCCTCCTGAGAGTAAAGCTCTTCTCATTCCTGTGAAAATGTCAAGAGAATAGAGGATGTGCTTACCCCCGTCTCCAGACACACAAACCACCTCTGAGGCCACTCACAGCATGTATTCATTCAAGTGTTTACACTTCTTTATTGGAGAGGCATGGAGGTATTATGAAGGAGCTTTTTATTTGGGCGTCTTTACATAAAATTTTCACCCTATTTATAGCATATATGTGTAAAGCTTTTTGCTCACCATGTGGCATTCACTGACTGCACACACGCATCTAAAAACTCAGGTACTCGGGGTACGTCCTGATTCAAAACACCCACACAGACACACAGAGGACTCTGCTATCTGCCTGACATCCCGAGGCTGACATAGTTGGCAGATTCTGAACTGGATGGGTGCATCCACGGAGAAACTGCTCAGCAAACAGTCCTCTGCTGACATGACCGACACCGAGGGAGGGATACTAGAGAAATCACTGTCCATACATTCACTCGTTGCATTGTTTATTCTGTAGATGTTTTCTTCTCTTGGACTCAATTCATTTCTTCCATCCAGCCATGCATTAATTAGTCAACCAAGCAGCCTGATACCACTACAATAAACAGCAGTAGTTCTCTTAGACACAGTAAATGAGCCTGAATAAATAAACTCCTTGTTATGATTGTGCCCATCTGCTGCAGACGAAAGTAATAATTGCTCAGGATGAAGGGACTCATCTGTTTGCTGTACATTGCACCAGCACCGATTTCATTCTGTGTATATATCTGGTGCTAATTACACAATTAGCCTTAGATGTGGGCATTGTGGTTACTTTATGACCATCCACATCACAGGTTCAAAATACACAGTAAATGACCCACCTCCAGGGTTGTCAGTTTGTGTTTGTAGAAAGATAAAACATCCTTCATATGTATCAGTGTAAAGGTCTTTGCTGCCAAACAGCTGACACTGTTTGCCTGCTTGAATTATTTTTTATATCCAGTTGTGCTTTCACCCTGCTATGATTCCAACACTTTCCTGCTAAGTGTGTCTTCAGAAGAAAGTCTAGACAGGTCCTTGAAGTGCAAAATTCTTAAAGCAGGTGGCGATGATGAAGGAATACAAATAAGTTGAACCTCAAAGTTTGACTGAAGTGAATAAACACAGGGACCAAGAAGAAAGGAGGTAACCTTGCCTCACAAGTTCAAACCAGCCTGCAGCTACATATCTAGACTGCTTGACCTTGCTGTGTGGCACCAGCAGATGGGGAATATAATTTTAAATGCAATCTATTGCGTACTACTTTTAGTTCAAAGGTACATTTGCCTTGATTCACTGAAGGCTTTGGATATTGTTGGGCTGACATGGTTGATACCATCATTCAGTGCCGCACAGATGTGAAAGACTCACAAAAGCAGGGGTGTTATTTTATTAAAAAATATATACTTTATTGGAGGTGATGAAGGACATGGTGGGTCATTGCTTGTTCCCTGTACACCTAAACTGAGAGCTGCTTTATATTCTCTGCATTACACCGTATTCAAAGTGGGCATTGGCCTCCAACAAACGTATCTGATGTCACTTCTTTTTGTGATATTCACCTACAGGTTATTGGAGTCCCTAAGGGTGGCATCTCTCTTATTTGCAGATGATGTTATTCTTGTGATCTCTGATGTGCACTTGAATGCGCTGATGTGGATGCAAATGACAATCAGCACTGCCATTTGTGGCTAGAAAGTTTGTGCCTGGAGCAATATGAATTGAATTTGAAAAACGAAACAATGAGCCCAGTAGCCAGAGAAAAACGTTTTATACAATATCAACATTTCTGAAGTGAAATAGTTCGGAATACATATAAAAACTGAGTTTCTCAACAGGAGGAGAAAGGGATGGTGGATGGTGTGAGACCTAGCCAAGATGGCTGCCAAACCATGTACCTTAACCTATTTACATTAACTACAGCATTATCACAATGTGAAATTGAAATGTAAAGAAATGTAAAGTTTCAACAAATCCATCACACGTGGAAAGTACCTATCCATACCATGTGCATAGCTTGCAGAAACAATTGCCAATGCCAACATTCACTCTGGCAATTAGGTTGAAACAACAGGGATAAATATGAGACTGCAGGAATGTAGAATTTGGACTGCTGTGGTAAAGAAAGAGCTGAAAGTACGGCTCTCGATGTCCTGGCCAATCCAATTTCTACCCTCATCTCTGATCCCAAGATTTGGGTGATGACGGAAAAATTGAGATCACTGACACAAGTGGCTGAGTTTAGGTTTCTCTGATGGAGTGAGGACCTCTTGGTAAAAAGCTTCCGCTCCTTTGCTTTGGAAAAAGTCAGTTGATATGCTGCAGGAACATAGTATGTCTGCCTCATGGCTTCAATCTCTTTGGAGAGGACACATTCACCATTTGGTGTAAGAGCACTTGAGAACCCCTTAGAGCTGTTAAAAAAAAAAAAAAAAAAAAGGTGTTCAAGCTTCTGCTTGCCTTGTTGCCACAGCAACTCAGACAGATGGATGGATGAATAAAAGGTATAAAACTGTATTATGTTCTGTGGTGAGTCAATCAGAATACTGCAAATTAATCAGAGTGGGGAACTTAACAGAATAGAGAAGATTGACGTAATCAAAATGCTATTCTAGCAGCATGTTATTTTACCACCATGAGGGAACAGGAGCTCAGATTTATTAATAAAATACTCATGAACTCAATATACACTGCTATAAAAAATTCAGAAACACTTCAATCACACATCCGATTTTGATGTATTAATTATTCAAGTTAAAAATCTTATGTACATTGTGTAATTTGTTGAGTGACAAAATGACATAACAGTCAGTAGAAGCCAAACTCATCAACCACCGAGGGCTGGATTCAAAATCACACCGAAAATCACATAAAACATTTAAATCACAGGCTGATCCTACTTGTGTGAATTTTATCATGGCAACTCATAATGTGACTCAGTAGTGTGTATGGCCCCCGTGTGCCTGTATGCACTCTCAACAACGTCTGGGGATGCTCCTGATGAGTCAGGAGATGGTGTCCTGGGGGATCTCCTCCCAGACTCGGATCAGGGCATCAGTGAGCTCCTGCACTGTCTGTGGCGGTACTCAGTGACATCAGATGCACAGATACATAACATGGGTATCATAGGTGCTCAATTGGATTTAGGTCAAGGGAATGAGAGGGCCAGTCAATGGCATCTGTGGCTTCATCATCCAGGAACTGTCTACACATGAGGCCGGGCATTGTCCTGCACCAGGAGGAACCAAGGGCCCACTGCACCAGCGTAAGGTCAGACAATTGCTCTGAGGATTTCATCCCGGTACCTAACGGCAGTCAGGGTACCGTTGGCTCACCTGTGAAGAGAACAGGGCACCAGTGGAGAACCTGCCAATTCTGGTGTTCTCTGGCGAAAGCCAAGCGTGCTGCATGGTGCCGGGCTGTGAGCACAGGTCCCACTAGAGGATGTCAGGCCCTCATGGAGTCTGTTTCTGACAGTGTGGTCAGAAACATGCACACCAGTAGCCTGCTGGAGGGCATCTTGTAAGGCTCTGGCAGTGCTCCTCCTGTTCCTCCTCACAAAAAGGAGCAGATCAGGTCCTGCCGCTGGGTTGATGCCCTTCTACAGCCCTGTCCAGCTCTCCTCGTGTAACGACCAGTCTTATGGTATCTCCTCCATGCTCTTAAGACTGTGCTGGGGGACACAGCAAACCACCTTGCGACCACATGTATGGATGTGCCTCCCTGATGGAGCTGTGCAACCTGATTGGGCTGCAGGTACCGCCTCATGCTACCAGTAGTAACAGGGACACTAGGAGAAGACAAAACTAGAGAAGAATCAGTCAGGAAGGATAAGAAGAGAGCAACTGTCTGTGGCCACCACATACAAAACTATTCCCTTTTTTTGGGGGCTTGTCTTGCTTTTGTCTCTCCATTGCAGCTGTTGTCACTTTCATTTGCACCAAAGCAGGTGAAACTGATTCACAATCACTTGTGCTTCCTAAATGGACAGATTGTGACAATTACGTGTTCCCTTAACGTCTTTGAGCAGTGCATTTTATGAATGAATATATGAAATGTAATTTTTCAGCTGTAAATGTTTTGCACATTTTCCTTATTCTTTGGTCATCACAGTTTTACATGATTCCCAAAATAATGCCATGCTTCTTTGGATACAAAGTTCATTATGACTTGTATAAGTTGCTCCTTTCAATTAAAATATATATTTTACACATTTTTCATGGACATTTCTGAAGTATATTAATGATTCCTAACTTACAGTTCTTATTTTTTCTTTCATCTCACTATGTTCATTATACCTCGTATGCACCAAAATACCAATGCAAATTTCCTGTATGTGAAAACCTACTTAGCAATACACCTGCTTCTGTTTCTGATTGTGACCAGTGGCTCTGTGTCTATGACTGTATAAAGGTGTGCTACTGAATGAGGTTTAAATGAATGTACACGTACGTCTTTTTCATAACATGTGACCTTCCTTTAGAGCCAAACACTGACTGATCCCTGAAGGTGGCATACTGGATATTTTCTTGTAAAATGTCTCTGCATTAACATAGAATAATAATTTCATCTATACATTGTATAGACTAACCTTTACCCCCTGTCCTTTTCTTATAACTACCTTATTGTACCCTACCATATAACAGCCACTATAGCTGCAGCCCTGCACCGTGCTCCTTTCAGGAATTTACAGTTAATCACCACAAAAATGAATGTCACATTCGGGCACATTTCCAGACAATACATTAGAGTGTGATTATTATGTCAGTCTGTGTATGCGCACCGAGGAGCGAAGGAGAGCTTTTTATAATCCCCCTAATCTGTTTACGGCTCTGTTTGAGTAAAATTCAGAGAAGGAAACGTGGTATCAGAAGAATTCGCTCTCACATCATCCTTATGTTTAAAGACGACCACAGGCTCTTTTTAGAAATGGTAATTGCTCTGCTGATAAACCTAATCTCCCATGAACAACCAAACTGAATGTGGAAATGAAATATCTGAAGAATTGAGTTCGGGGCGATGTGGCTGGCAAATGGAAGTACAGTCTTTGTTATTTTGGCCATGAGACACATTTAACTGTAGTCTGGTACTTAAGATAATGTTTTCAGGGTTTATTTGCACATTTCTCCTGCTTTTCTCTCCGTTACCTTATGTCAGATTTTACACACATTCAAACACTGACATTATAACACACAAGACATCCATACCTGGATTGCCTTTAACTTGAAATTAAGGGTAATATTTCAAACATTCACATGAACAGAAATGTAAAATAACGATATTTTAAAGGTATAGTATGCAGAAATTGTCAGCGACTGTTTTTGAAGAGTATTGCCCAACTGAAAGTGAAAGCCAAAGCCAATCCTAGATTTGTCCGCTTGCTGTTTTGTCTTGCTGTATTTGCATTTTCATTGTCACTGACTTCCATAGCTTCCTCTTCCATGTGTGCATCTGGCATCTGGTTGTACCTGTGTGCTGTGCCCAGGAACAAGAGAACATAGCAAAAATATATTTTAAAAAAGAAATTACAGGCAGAGGGCAGGAACTCTAGATCAGGGGTCTCAATGTTTTCCAGGCCAAGGACTCCTTAGCTCAAAGACGGAGCAGAGACCCCCTACTACATATATTAAATAAAACTGAATTGCACTACAGATCATTCTGTTAATATTTTCAGGTCTTCTCTTGTTTGCACTTGCCTGTAGCTGCTAAGTCAGAAGCAGCTGTAGCATGGCTAGGTGCATTAGCTTCACCCACGGCACTTTCGTTGATGGTTTCTGAGGTTGATGGTATGTTAAGCTATCTAAGGTTTGTCCTATTTACTGGAATGGTGAATAATGTTTCATTTGCAAAACAATCTTATGGAGTGGTAATGATTGTTAGGTCCAGTTCAGACCAAAGATTCACAACAAGACCAAACCATTTAAGAACGTTGCAGAGTAAAGTTGCAGTGGTGTGAACTGGCCATCTGAGCTCGACTCAAGCCACCTGATGATGTTACCTGCAACTCAGCTGGTCAAATCGCCGACAGCTGGTTTCTGCAGCTTATTGGCTTGTAGTGAAGTCCACTGGTCAAGTCAAAATAACCACAGGTGAGTTTGCTTGCTGCAGCAGGTGCTCCATCCCCGCTGAGCCCTCTGTTTCTGTCCTCACGGTGTGCCCGTGTCGGATGGTGGGACGCTGCACATCCAAAAAATGAAAAAGGTGCTGGACTAAATGAATAAAACTGAAAAGACAAAGGAAAGTCCGCACACTTCAGCTCCCTTCAGGTGCATTTATTCCAACATCCTGGAGTGACGTTTCGGGTCACAGGTGCCCTTCTTCAGAGTGGAATAATAATACAGTTAACTGACCAATATATTTCAGTAGTATCTAAATGTTGCGAAATAGTTCACCTTGCTGTTATGGATAAGTGCCTCACAGTGATCAAGTGTTATATATAGTCAGATTTATCTTTGCTAATAATATACTGGACTTATGTTAATGTGCATTTTTAGACATATTTGAATTTCTGAAGAAACAAAACAAACACACACAAAGAAAATTAAATTAAAAGTTGATTTATCAAACAATAATTTGGCTGCCCTTGGCTTGGAACTCTGAGAACCCCCAAAGGGTCACAGACCCCCCTATTAAAGACTCAGGCTGTAGATAAATACAGCTACTCAACATCTCAATGTGAAAAACAAGGAATTTCATGATTTATTTGTCAGACTACAGGAAAAACATTGAGTGCTGTTTTAGTAGGTGTTGTTAAAAGATAAAATACCTACACTTATTCTCACAGGATGAAGCATTAGCCATGAAATTCAAAGTGTAGATAGCACAGCCCTGTTCAAGAGACATCTGTCTGTCTTTAAGATAAAATGAAATGTATTTTGCCCGTCTCCATATATGTGCCTATTATTTTGATTTCCTGTCTCTGCTTCTTCAGTTTGGGCCTCTCCTCTTCATGTTTCATCCTCACTGTCATATCTGCTCTATTATACACCTCTTCCCATACATCAAAACACCTTGAACAATGGTACTGAATAATGCCTTTTAGATTATCATATGAAAGCATGTTTCTGAGAGATGAGTAGTATCAGAGAAACTGCACTGAAAGACTAATACAAACACACCCTGGAAAACACATACACCCACACACAGACAGACAGACAGAGAGAAAATAGACTCTCAGGGGGAGGAGGTGAGCGGCAGAGAGAGAGAGGGGTGTTTCGATTAGGGGAAGTACTCGAAGTGCAGGTAACGAGAATGTTGGAAGAGATGGGAGAAAGATAAATGCATTGTGAAGAGCCATTCAATACTAGGCTGCAGGAGCTCTTCTCTGGTGTTTGTTAAAGTGTCTGACTCATCTACAACAGTGCCAGAAAACCTCTGGGAGTAGCCCACATAAACCGATAAGGGAGCATGATTTAGACTGGACTCTCAGGGAGAGGATCATTGCACTGCATCACTCTCTACCTGCACACAGAAAAACTGTGCATGTGGGAACCATGAGTGCAGACTGGGACTTAACTTCTCAAGCTGCATTATGGAACATTTTGCCTTTGGCCTGCTCAGCTGAACAATTTCCAACCCAAACTCTAGTCATCCATCTGGATAAGCTGTCCACCTTGAGCAGATTGGAGCTTGAGGTGGAACTCACTGGCATCCTGTTTTGTTGTTGCTTCGACCTCCCTGAAATCTGGTGCTGATCATCATCATGATGGCCACGGCTGAGCTCACAGCTGATCACGCCCACGGCCAAACATGTGCACCAAAAAACAGCAAAACATGACAATTACAGAAAAAGGAGAAGGAAAACAACAACAACACTTTTTTGGTAAACACATGGCTGCCAAAAACGGTAATGTATTACAATTTCGTGAGGCTCATTAACATTTTTCCCCACAGATTTTCACTTGGATTTTATGTCTCCAAACATGAACAAATGTTTCTAGTTGCAAGACATCAGTGTGAGTATACAGAAAATTAGATCTATTTGTAACAAAGCCAGCTCAGAAAAAACTTTTGGCAATAGAAAGTGAAGAGAAAAATGGTGTGAATATACAAGTAAACCATTAATTAAGACCCAGAGTCCCTGAAGTGTTTGTGACGCAAACATTATGTCTAAACTACTATTTAACCATTTTATTGTGGTGTATAAAAATGCACAATTAGCTAAACATTTAGTTGTAGGTATGTCAAAGTTGAATATTGTAGATTTACACACTTGTGACCATTTAAATTGAAATATTTTTGTCATTATCATTGACTCAAAGGTCTTGAACACAGACATTTATGATATTACAGTTGTCTAAGAGTCAAAAAATGTGTAAAATGCACCAAACAACGTTAATGAAATAGTTGGAATTTATGTCTCAGGCTAGGATGAGACTCAGTTCACACCACACTCACATCCAGGTGGTAACAAACACATGTGTGAGTGTGTGAAAAAACAGAAATATGCTTGCAAGTATGTGCAGAAATATGTTCCTTCATGGGCATGCTTGAACTTACATTATTGATGTCATGTCATGTTTTAAGTGACTGGACGGCTCAAGGACACTGAATCACTGATCAGCTACTTTTTTGAGATTCTCATATTCTGCAGAAATGACTTTAACCTCCAGCTAAGCACAGCAGCTCAATGTATCAGATCTATTCACTGTAGCACCAACTATTGTAAGGACAATTAACCATTTGTTAAGTCTCCAACCCAAACAGCAACTCTTCGATTTTTGTGCAGCGACCGTATTACAGCAGGCACGCCAGGCTTTCAGTCAGAAGGGTGTGTCTTTTGTAACATTTTCAAAAGAAAAAATACAAGAACAAAAGTGTAAGGAATGGATTAAACAGTGTATTTATCTTCTCTAGTGCAAGCTAGCATGTCTGGCTAACTAGCTTTCTACCTACAACTGTATCCAGGCAGCTGAAACCACTGAAAAGTCAGCCGGAGAAAATGTTTTCAACCAACTCATGGAGCCTTAAATTGAGCAAACATGATGAAATGCCCTTTAGGATGCCCTTCCAACAGAGAAAAGATGATAAAGTGCCTTCTAGGGTGGCCTTAAAATTGAGAAAACATGGTGCGATGCCACATAGGCTGCCCTACATGCTTGAAAACTTTCAGAGCTAGTGCCCCACCGCACTGCACCACTGGTGCCCTTTTTATTTTTCACCCCTGCTGTCGAGACAGTCTAAATCGCCACTAATGTAGCTTAATCAACTAGTAAGCTGCCACTCATAAATTCAGCTAGAAACAGATGTCATTTTAGCCAAAATCAATGGTTAGAAACAAGAAGCCTTTTGTCTGCCTCGGTGAAAATTACTTACTGTACCTTAATTATTTACCTGCTGTATCGTATACCCCTCCATCCTCTAAATTATTATATTTATCTATGTCACAATCCTCTGTTGTCCTCCATAAATTTAATCTGAAGCATATAATCCAATTGTGTTTGAAAATAACCTTGATCAAGGCCTTCAGGATTTCAGTCTGCTGCAGAGCCAAAAACACATGCACATACTTATATACATAGACATTTAATTTTAATGCAATTTAAAAGTAAAGCCAGTCTGTCAAATTGATATTATCTTTCCAGTTTCAGTCCCTCATTATATTTAACTGTGATCTGAAAATGTATTTCATGATTCATTTTTTCATGCTTTCTCAGTCTATTCAACTGTGCGTGCAAATGCAAATTCATATTTTTGCCATTCAAGCACTGTCTTCTTCTTTTCTTGTGTAATTTGCCCAATCTCCACCTCTACAACCTCTCATGATTATAATGAGGCAGATTCACATGTTTGTCAAAAGGTGCAAAGGTACACGCTTTGTTCTGGGTGCTGCATGTACAGGCTGTCCAGTTTTTCACAACCTGAGGTCATTCTAACTGAATTAATCACTTTTATGCTCATCATTCATCTAGTCTGAAGCTTCAGTTCTTTTAAATTTCAGCTGAAATTAAAGTCGCACCATCAGAAAGAATTATAGAATACATGTTCGGAGGTGTTAAAACTGCTGCTTTCTGTACACAGATTGTCAGGTTTCACATCTTCTGTGTGTGTAACCAACATGTCAGAATAGATAGACATTACCTAAACATCTTTATTATCTTCCAGGAATGTGGGGGGAAAACAACAAGCTGGAGCCTATCCCAGCTGAAATTGGGCAAGAGGTGGGCTACACCCTGGACAGATTGCCAGACTATCACAGGGCTGACACATAGAGACAGACAACCCTTCATGCGCATATTCACACCTACGGACTATTTAGACTAGAGTCACCAATTAACCTGCATGTCTTTAGACTGTGGGAGGAAGCCGGAGTACCCGGAGAAAACCAACACTGACATGCAAACTCTGAGTGGGGGTTCCAACTAGGAACCCTCTTGCTGTAAGGCGACAATGCTAGCCACTGCACCACCGTGCTGCCCGCCTCTATATAGCACTTTAAAGTGCTGTATAAATACTGTATATATACTTTAAATTAATAGATTTAAATATGTGATTTAAAGCAGCTTAACAACACACACATCTTGGCTGTAATTAGCTGAAACAAAAAAGAAAACACCTTGGTGATATTAAAATAAATACTACATTTCAGCATGGTAAAATTAGGGGTGGCAAAAGACTATGATGTATTGCAAAATAAACTAATCTGCGATGGAGAAAAACACATAAAAATCTTGGGGTAGCTGAGCCCGCAAAGGCAGAAACATATTAATACTGAACATATCCACAAAATATTTTTAAGAATATCTAATAACACAATAATGGAGACAAATTGAAAGACAGGCTATCGATGTATTTGACTTGATGATACTCTAATTTCTTGTGTATAACACGCAGCAAAACAGACAGAGGCAGATGGCTGTAAAATCTGTGACTCAAAGTCTATCCAAACTAACAAGTCCTCCAAGCCATACAATCATAAGGGTCATTTGTTCCCACCCTTTAATACAATTTGCCTCCAAAATTAGCCCCTATAACAGTGTTGTTGGGTTTAAGAAAGAACCATGTATGGGCGTTAACTACAAAACATGACGCTGATGTGTTGATGTGACGTGACATGGCGACATGGCGATGCACACCTAACATGACATTATGTATGTACGTACATACCTTAACATAACTCAACATTGACCTTTGGTTCCACATAGGACACCAAGAGCAGTCTCCTGGATCAAAGTCCTGTGTTTGTATGACTCATCCGCCACCCCTACCATCTCTCTACATGGACTTTGTCATTCTCTATACTACGTCACCTGACTTCCTCCTTTGCTCCCATCATAATTGTAGCCTACACTTGAAATGATAATAAGGTTCATAATAGGCTGCTTGAACAAACAACATATGTGGTCATATTTTGTGGGGAGGACAGACTAACCCACACTGCTCCCATTATGCCTTTGAAGGCCAGCAGTGTCTGCGTCTATGCCTGTGACACAGTGTGCAAAGTATTACAGGCATGAAGAGAACTTTCCAGCACTGAGCCTGACAGCATTTCATCAGCAAGGCATTGATCAAAGTATTGTTTGAAGCCTGGCCCCTGAGTGCATGGCAGCTAGCAGTTTGGATGTCACTGGCACTCTGTTGTCCAGCACATGTTATAAAACATGACAAAGAGGCATTCAGTAATGTTTGCGGCAATCTTTTCTCACATTTCTAAGAATGTTTTGCTAGCAGCAAGGTTCTTTGGATGGCAAATCCGGTCTTTTAGCCGGTCGGTGCACTCTGTGTACAGGCTGACTGACATCTCAAAAAGTGTGAGATGGACTGCCATGAAATGTTGTGCAGAGACTGATGGTGGCCAAATGATGTCTCTTAATGACTTTAAAGACCCCCTGACTTTTCCTCTAGCGCCACCATGAGGTAGCAAGCAAATATCTAATTTTAAAGTAATGACATTCCCATCAGCCTCAGTTACAACATCACAAAACCTTGTAATTCCTTTGACTGTGATTTAACAACCGAAGCTCATACTTTTATTACATAATTGCCAACTTGCAGCTGGTTAGCTGAATGACTTGGTTGTTTTGACAAACTCGATTTCAATAAACTAACTGCACATACATCACCAGGTTAACATGTTAATAGGTCCAGTTAATATACTTACATAGCTTAGTGGTTTATCCCATTAAGATTTGTGGAGATACTAAAAGTCGAATATTTCTTTTCAACTGCTTCAGCATAGTCTGTGGTTCAATGAGTTGCCTTTAATCTCTTGAAGACATCCAAGGTCATTAAACGGAGAAATCTATGGTTCTGTTTCAATAGATGAAATCAGCATAATTATCTAAAGCTGCAGTTGTAAATGGTAATTAGGGTGAAGTGATGAGGACCTTCTGGCCTCTAGCCTGGGTCTGATAATAAGATCTGTCTCTCTCTCTCTCTCTCTCACGCTCACTCACACTCTGGCACACACACACACACACACACACACACACACAAACAGTGAAAACATCTGATAATAGGAAATCATAATTATTGGCTCTGGCCATCACATCCTCTCTGGTGCTTGGCCGTTTGCATTTTGTCCGGTCTTTTATCAGAGTTCTCTGTGAAACCCTCACAATGAAAGCCATGCATTTGATGAGGTGCTGTAACAGTTCACATTTTTAAATTACAACTCTAAAGAGCCAACGTGCTGCCTTCAGCTGACAGACCTCTGGAAGGAGTGAAAGGAGAGCTTTAACTTTAACAGTCAGCATGTTACGTATTATAAGGAAGTAATAATGCAGCTTCAAACATGACTTTGTATTATGGGGGTTTCACTGACGTTAATAAGCGGATTCCTATTTTCTAATGCTTATCGCAAACAAATAATCAAAATTAATTTAACTATGTAATGATGCTGCCACTTCCAGAGAGGTGAGAGCGCTGACAGAAACTGCCTGAAGAGCTAAAATTCAAGGTAATTGTGATTCAGAGCACTGTCTGCACGACATATCCAACTAACTGAGACAGATTCACTGTCAGGATGTTAATAAACCTCTTGAACAACACACTCACTGGATTAATCCCTGCTGTGTGAGTCATCCTTGTGTCATTGCGGGCAGTACTATTAACTCGCCCAAGATTTTCAATGCATGCCCCCAGCTGCATACAAAAATATATATACATAAGAGGTCAGCAGCTCACGCAGATCTTGTTTGTTCTGGAGTGTGCTTGTGTGTTTGCTAGTTTGTGTTTTTCTGGGCTGCCTACAGTAAAAGTAATTTGTGCATTAGGCTATTTGTGGCCAATTATAATCCCTGAACCATGCACTGCCCCTGACTCAGCTGCTACTTGCCTAAATTATGTACTGGCTTTCACTCTAACTGTGCCTCCAAGCCAGGGAGCCACCGTTCAAGTGCTCTCTCTTCCTCTCTTATTAACACCATAGCTTCTTGGTAATGCTGCTGGCAAAAGCTTCTAACATATGGTACATGTGATCAGTTTGAGACTGTTCTTGTCAAAAATACAACCACATAAGTCATTTGCACAAGAAGCAGTTACAACCCACAATCTTATTTATTCTTAGGCTGTGACCTTTGTAGTAATTATGCAAGAGAAGAGGAGGAAGACAGGCAACACAGCATAGAGAGCAGCAAAGTCAGCCAAGGGTGGGACGGGTTGAGGGTCAAACAATCACAGGACTTTCTCAGGCTGCTCGATTATGGAAAAAAATCCCGATTATTTTGGTCAAAATTGAAATCACGATTTTGCAAACGATTATGGGGCGCACGTGACAACTTATATTGTTTACATGACAGCATGTAATTTCTGTCTCTACATGGTTGCGCGTTTACAAATCTCCTCTGTTCTGTGTATCGTGCACGGCGGAGTTCGGCGGACACACGCTGTTTTTGAAATCTTCCGTGATCACCTGCCACTCGCATCATTCGTAGTTCACCTACTTGACTGGCTTGTGGAGTGAATAGAGGAGAGAAGGGGAGGGGCGGTATTGTGCATGCACGGCTTCCGCAGAAAACAAAATAACATCTCCAGGCGTCCGTGATCAAAAATCGTTTACTCTCGATTTCATTCATTTTGAAATCGTTTGACCTCAAAATCGTAATCGCGATCACCAGGCGATTAACTGCACAGCCTTAGGACTTTCATCCAGGAGACCTGTAATAGTGTCCTCTGTGAAACCAAAAGTCACTGTGGGGTTCTTATAACAACATAACGTGGTACAACTACATGAGATCAGGCATGTCATGTATGTCATGTCACAATATGTTACCGGCTCACCCTAATCCCCTTCAACGGAACGGCCTTGTGGGTAATCTGTGAGGGTGTGACGTGTACTTCATTGTGTAAGGGGGCTCTGGAGGGGAACAGCTTTCTCGGGGTGTCATGATAGATAAGCTAGATAAGCTCACGACTACTGTTAAACCTCATGAGAAGGCCATTGTTGGTGAATGGCACCCGAACGTCTCGCCATCCTTCCCTCTGCAGAGTGGTCCGGGCTGCTATAAGCTAGTTACCAGCTAATAACGAGCCAAGATAATTTAATGTTAATTAGCCAGCATGTTCCCAACTACTTTTTGGAGCTGGTAAGTTGTCACTGAGAGAGGTAACAAATACATCAGTAAAAAACATACTTAATTTAAACCAAACCAGGATTTATTTAAGGAGTTTTGTTACCTCATCCTAACCACATCGTTTTGGTGAAACTGTGACTGTCTCACAATGTTAACCACATGTTTAAAACTGTGACCTTTAACTGTAATATACAAGCTATTCTGTTGTCCACCCGTAGGGGCGCTAATTTGGGAAATGCTCCTGTAGGTCTTGTTAAAGCAGTCGTACGGGCTGGGGGACTTGTTGATTAGATCCCAGTTTGTAAGGCATGCATAGGTAAAACTGATGGATTTTGATATGGCAAGCCTGCAATGGCGACAATGGCGGCACGGTGATACAGTGGTTAGCATTGTCGCCTCACAGCCAGAGGGTTCCTGGTTGGAACTCCACCTCCCAGTGTCAGCATAGATTTTCTCCGGGTACTCCGACTTCCTCCCACAGTCCATAGATTTTCTCCGGGTACTCCGACTTCCTCCCACAGTCCAAAGACATGCAGGTTAATTGNTGCATAGGTAAAACTGATGGATTTTGATATGGCAAGCCTGCAATGGCGACAATGGCGGCACGGTGATGCAGTGGTTAGCATTGTCGCCTCACAGCCAGAGGGTTCCTGGTTGGAACTCCGCCTCCCAGTGTCAGCGTGGATTTTCTGCGAGTACTCCGACTTCCTCCCACAGTCCAAAGACATGCAGGTTAATTGGTGACTCAAAATTGGCTGTAGTTGTGAATGGTTGTCTGTCTCTATGTGTCAGCCCTGTGATAGTCTGACGACCTGTCCAGGGTGTACCCCGCCTCTCGCCCAGTGTTAGCTGGGATAGGCTCCAGCCCCCCCACGACCCCCAACACGATAAGTGGTTATGGAAAATGATTGAATAAGTGAAGTTTGCAATAATGTGGAGAAAATGCCTGCAACTTGTTGTGTTGCTACCTTATCAAGGTCTCCATTGCACAAGAGTTTCCACCCTAAATAGGACTATCCTGATTATGTAAAGGTTATATAAATTATTAAAAAAAATCTTGCCTCTTTGAAAGTTATAATATACTCTATGGTTATATTAAAGGCTGTAATTTGTGGTGCTGTTAAACTGTATTTTATTAAGTTAAGAGGTGTTTCTAATATTTTGTCCACACCCAAGAACAGTATTTGATCTGATGATACTGTTCAAATTCTTAAAGCATCAATAACAGTCTAAAAGACCTAGACAAAGAGCAAAGTTAAACAAGGCTACATAAACAACAAAAAAATAGGTACATAAATATATAAATGGCAATTCTGACAGAAACTGAACACTGAACATTATTAAGGTAGGGTGGCAGGGCTGTTGCACTAGCCTGCATTAGTACTAGATAAGTGTAACTGAGTGTACACAGCATACATACAAATGACACACCGTAACACATAACACATCATCATGGTACGCCTGTTCTAATATCTGTGTCTGGACTTAACCTCCACTCGCCCTCTTCATCGCTCATGTTCCATTAAACTTTTGACTTCTCTGTGCGTCAGGCTGAAGTGTGAGCTTGCAGCACATCAGGGCACATTTAGCCCATTTGATCTCATTCTAATTAAGGAAAAGCTGAAATTATTTTCCATAGGAGGACGTTATCCTCTGCTGTTGAGGTTATCACTTGTCTTTGGGAAAATGAAACAGAGACAGAAAGAGTGTGACATCTGGATGATAGATGATATTAAACAATTTTCTCATGCACACTTTGACCATGGGATGTAGAGACACATAAATAACTGAAGGGAGGGGTCTCTGAAGGGAATCTAAAAATACATATTTGGCAATGGTATAGGAGTTTGGGTGATGCCATTTGGACAGACAATTATTCTCAGTATTTTTTTTTTTTAACATAGTTTATGTGGTTACAGAAAAACATATGCAGTGATTCACCAGATCTCAGAGTTTGCTCAGTGACACCCAGAGCTGCTGTATGTTTGTAAAAAAGTGTGGGTGTGATAATTACAAGCTGTCAAACAAGGGCTGCTATTGAACATGGACGGCAGCTTAAAAGTGCCTGTTGCATTCCTGCTGTTTCATACTGTAGTCACATAATAAACACCTTCCAGGGCGCCCACCTTCTTTCTTTCACTCCCTCTGCTCCCCTCACTTTCCTCTCCCCTCCTAATGTTTTCCAAGTCTGTTTCTCTGTCTCATCTCGCTCAGTAATTACCGCTCTACTGGAGCCAGATGTTGAAAACAGCAGAGCTTATCTTCACCTCAATGCTGCGGGGACGACACGAACGAATGCAGAGTATTTACAAATGAAGGGCACTCTTTTTATTCCCTTGCAGTGCCACCGGGTTTTCTACATTTGTATGGAGCAAAACAGATCTGAGGTTAATGTTGGTCTTGTCCTTTGATTTCTATCGGCTAATGCGGACTGAGTCTAACCTTCACTTGCATTTTATCCTCATCAGAAAGACCAGATTAGATCAGTGGATGAAACTTTAATGACTGCAGGGGGAAGTGGGGTCACTGCAGCTGCACAGAACAAAATATTGATAACAGAGCAAGAAGAGACAAAGTTTAAGGACATACTGAGAGCAATGCAACAAATACATGGGCTACACTAAGAGGGAAACACTTGTTTTTTGCACAGTACGCCCATTTTCATTCAATGTACTTGCATCTTTGGATTTAGTGTACACTGGAGGCCACTAAAAAGATTGTAAAATAAAAGAAAAGGCAGAGAGAAAAAATATAGTTTTTAATGATCTGAAAGTATCGATTGTATCTAAAAGATCAAGTGTTTTTGTAGGATAAAAAATGTGTAGCTTTTGGGCTTAACTCTTCAGACTGGTAGAGTCTGCAGATGTGCACTGTTAACAAATAAAATTGACATAAAGTTACAGATAAGGTTACTTCTTGCAATTGAGGGTAATCTATACATACAGTAGAAATGTGAACAGATGTGATGCAATGCAATGTATCCTCATACAACAGCTCGTATGATAGCTTGCAAATTTGCACCAGCCTACTGGTTAGGTTAGGTTTCGTAAAAGAATCATAGTTGGGCGTTATCGCCTAAGTGACAACCTGAAATGATGTTAAGTTAGGTTATGTAACTTAAAAAGGTATTTCAGTGCTGGAACAATAGACTTTTCATAAAACTGGGCTGCCTACGTGTTCAAAACATGCACATAATTTTGAATTGGTGCTACATGACTAGAGAAAACAGAGCAAAAGCACTGTTGCTTTTGCTAAAGAGGCAGACAACTACCAGAATACACTGCAATCTTGAATAACAGTTAAACAGTTTGCTAAAACATATTTCTGAAAACATTTGGGGCGAGAAACAGGCAATGTAGTAACAGAATCTGGTTTATATTTGATCAGCACCGCTTAGTTTTACCATTTGACTTCAGATTTTTTGTAGCCTCCATTTTTACAGTACAGGAAACAGTATGGTGCCTACTTCCTGTGCACAAATTTTTCCATTACAGCCAAACAGTGCACTAAAATGTGTTTCTGAAAACAATTTAGGCAAGTAATAGGCAATACAGTGACAGAATTTTGGTTTACATTCGATCATCACTGCCTAGTTTTACAGTGCGATCTGAGTTTGGTCCTTCTAGATCAGTAAACTTTCAGTAAACCAAAGGGCAAGCCTAAATCTCAAGGCACACCTGTATTTATATCTGTGCACAATAGCTTCTATAATGTGTGTTATCACTCGTATCACAACATGAGACAATAAAAATAAAACAAAAATATTAGACAGGTAGCTTTCATGACACTGTCTACTGACTGTTTCTCATTTCTTTTGGTGATAGGTCTTCTTTGCTGGTGCTTTGTTGTAATTTGCTCAGTACAATAAAGCGATCCATTGTCCCACTCACAGCTTTCTCCTTTTAAATGTTATCATCCCTCACACTGGCTTCCAATCAGGGCTTTTGATGTGTCACACATTAATAATTCCCATGTGCGAATGGTGACAAATAGGTCCCCCGTTTAAGTCTTTTCAATGAAATTAAATTAAATTGCACTTTTTAGTTAATGTTTACATTTGGTTTCAAGTGGGATACAAACCCTGCTCTCCTTGGTCAAAATTCTGTGTTAGTTTGGCCCATCCGCCACCCTGACCACATCCCTACATGGAGGACAGCCTGCAATGCATAGTTCACATGATCACAGCGTTCTGGCTCATGGTTATATAAGTACAAACAGTGATGAGAACAGCCTGCGTAATGCATAAGTAGCTGTTCATATCATTAGATGATATTTAAGTATAGAATTATTTCCAGAATAATGAGCACGAAGATATACAGTATACTGCTGACATACAGGTTTAATGTCAAATCTATGGAGAGGTACAGTTTGCTATGGACTACAGTAAGAATAGAGAGAGCCAGGGGAGGAGCAGATAGAGATAATGTCTGTGGCACAAAGGTTTGTGAAGCCAGATGGCAGTTGGTACAAATGAACACTTGAAGTACTCCTTTGTACATGTAGCTGCATCAGCTCATTGAAGAGAAGGTGGGAGGCTTTATCCAAGATAAATGAATCATCCGCCCCTGTGCCGACGCCTCCAGGGTTTCCACGCTTAGCCCTGTGACTCTGCCAGCCTGAAGAGGACAGGGTCGGTGATCAGAATTCTGAGTCTGCACTGTGGGTGGGGTTGGCGGGGGAATGTGAGGCATTTTGGATTCAGGTGAGCTGCACAATGTCAGATCTCCGAAGGGGGCTGATGTACTATGCTCCTCTACAGTCTTGTCTCCAAAAGGATACATCATCTGTGGATCTATACTGCGCCTAACTGCGCTTTCTTTTCCAGAAACATAATCAATTTGGGGTTGTGATAACTGGAACATAGCTGTAGTGGTACAGAATGAAGACACACATGCTCACACAAAGACACTGCAACCACGCCCCTGACTGCACGGTGCCATGCACAATAAGAAAGTTATTGACACTAGGAAATAACCTATTTATTCCAATTGAGTTACAGTCTGTTTCGGGAGTTCAGGCAAGTTAAATTCAAATAACTGCAGCTTCCACGCTGTTTAGCCATCTGATAAAATAGCAAAAGCCATTCACTGACTCTTTGTACAATACATCACAGGGTATTCAAATGAGCAGACCTGCTTTGTTCCAGAGCCACATGCACACACTCACCTGCACGTGCAAAATATTTAAATATTTCACTTTCAGGAGTGTTAAAGTGTGAGCATTGAAGGTGAAAGCTTCCCTTCAGTGTTGCAGATGAAGAAGTGACCTCTATTTCACACGTGTCATTCACTCTATCATACTCCCGGCTGGCACACACAGATGCTGTGCACTCACACAGGCAAAAAACATGTCGGCACACAACACACACACACACACACACACACACACACACACACACACACACACACACAACAGGTTTCTATCTCACACTGTTTTGCTGTGTGTTTGATACCTCCCTCCTGCCTATCACAACAGGGCAGATTCAGTCTGACCCACAGACTCAGAGATAATGACTCTGCTCTCACATTCCTCAGCACAAAAAAGAGGATTCCATAAGTGTCAAGTTTTCAATATATATTCATAGAGGAGGATGGATGTGGATGAATAAAATAAAACAAATCACTTATAGCTGATCCAGAATCTTATTATTTTCCCAAGTGCAGATGTACCCATTATGTAAGCAATCTACGATCACATGTTGAAGCTTGACATTCACGTGACTTCAATGGCGTATCTAAGGGGGAACAATGAGGGGCCAGTGCCCCTGTGATATTAAACCTGGATCCCCCCTCTGGGCTGCCATATTGTACTTTTTAATTTTCGTACATTTTTCACCTCACATCCATCCGAAAAGAGAGGAAATTGTGATTATTCATGGGCAGTGATGAATAAAGTATATTTAACACTGAATGAGTATTCTTGTGTTTATTATATGTGTATCGTTAGTCTTTTGGAGAACCAAACATACACTCCCCAGCGAAAGTGAAAGTAAAAGCCAACCACAGATTCACTCCCACTTGCCATTTTGCTGCGCTATATTTGCATTATTTTCTGCACTGTGTCTCTTAAGGTTCTTTCACACCTGCCCTGTTTGGTTCGGATCAATTGAACCCAAGTGCGTTTGCTCCCTAAGTGTGGTTCATTTGGGCAGGTGTGAATGCAGCAATCACACTTGATCGCACACCAAATCAACCGGACCGAGACCTTCTTGAAGAGGTGGTCTCGGTCTGATTACAAATGAACTCTGGCGCAGTTTGTTTGTGGTGAGAACATGTTCTGACCTCGATCCGAACCAACTGCAGTTGCATTACGTATTGTTTGGGTTAAACAAGCAGGAGCATGTTAGGCCACATTTAAACCGCAAGCGATGAGGTCGCGAAGCGGCCCACAAGCGTAGCGGCAGCACACGTGTATTCACACCAAAACCGAACAGATGCGTCGCACAGCAGCCGCTGCTGTCCCGTCAAAATACGAACGACACCTGAACAGTCGGTGGCGGTAGTGCACCGTGTTTGCAAATCTCCAATAAACCCCAAAGAAGAAGAAGTGAGTTTGGACCCAAAGCCCAGGACAAGTTCGCGCGCCAGTGATTATTCCAACGCTTGGAGAATTAATATTTAGCACTACAAATGGGTAAGTCGTCTTTGTCTGCTTTGTGTTACCACTAATCACGAGTTTCCGTGTGTTGTGACCTTTCTCGGCCACCGTAGATGTCGATTTTTTGTTGAATACAGCGACGATTTACTCGCGACTCGCGCAAAAAAAAACGCCGTCTCTTGTATTTTTGAGCTTGCCCGTGAAAGCAGCGCCACTCGAGCAGCGCATAGAATGGATGCGGTGTGAATGCTCTAACCTGTTAACATGCTCGCCGGAATGAAAAAGCGAGTAAACAGCGACTGTTGCCGAGCGCTACGCAAACGTTTCACTTGCAGTGTAAATGAGGCCTTACAGTCCCAGAAGATTATTAATGTGCACCTCCTCCTGTACTGCCTTAATATGCACATTCAGCACATCCAATGCATCAAAACATTGTTTTCTCGTTGGAGCCGCGCCTTGTTTTCAAACTGTATGGTTTGACTAAAATGAACAATGACAGCAATATAGTCCACGATGAGCAGCGCTAAAATCAACCTGCGTAGTTGTCCCTCTATTGTGACATTAGAAAGTGTCACATTTATCTTGCAAGTGTACTCTTCTTCAATGTTTTGTTTACTTCCTGGATTTTTCCCGCATGGAAATTCTGACCAATCAAGAGCAGCTTCCTCACACAAGGCATTTAATCAGGTCCGCTTGTAAATGTTGCCGTGAGAACACGAACCAACTCTAGGCAATTATGCAACTTTGTAACAAAATGAGTCCCTGATTCAGACCAAAGCAAGACAACTCTAGGTCTGAAAGCACTCTTAATGCTATTAATGGTCCCGCACCTGGTTGCTATGTTTTTGTTTTTATAAAGCCCCAGTGTCACCTGAGCGCTGTGGGGGTACACACCCATAAACATACAGAACACAGAAAATAAAAAAGTAAGAAAATAGAGTAGAGTTTCTAAATATAAATACCCTGCCACATTCCTCTAGTGGGTCTTATGTTATGATGACAGAGGGATAATTCTGTATGACTATGCAATGCTTCTTAGGAAAATCCTGCATAGTATTTCTTTACTATATTTGGTACCCCTTAAATCACGTGGCCCTGCCATTTGAGACCGCCACTGCATGAGCTCCAGCTTAAAGTGGTAAGAAATAAGAAGACCTTGGTGAATCAAACATGCTTTGAGATGTCCAAACGGCACAACCTGCATGGACCCAGCCCGCCTGGTAAAGTGTAAGCATACACAAACAGTAACTGTAACCAATTCAGTGTGGTAATAACCTAGTCATTCATTTGCATGTGCTGAAAAAACAAATGATAATTGAGCCGTGAATCATCGGTAATGAGAGCTGTGTGTGAACGCGGTAATTCACAATAAATTGACTTGTGTACGCCGCCTGCAGTCGAGTCTGGGTGAGTTTAAAAGTCTCCGGGGAAATATGCAGTAAATTTTAAAGCACAGAGTTGATTGTGGTTTTGACTTCCATCAGTCTTGGATGTATGCTTGTGCAGAGTGACACAGATGAATAGAGTCTACGCTGAGGTTTGTGACTTCATCTAAATCTAGTCTATTAGTGAGAAAGAGATGGACATTGACATCAAGTGACTGAAAGTAGAGAAGTACAAAATTTAAATCACTTGCACATCCACTGGAGAACAGGAAACAATATTGATCCCCGTAATTAAAGAAAGATGTGATGGGAATCGGAAATGAGGTGAGCTGCATCATCTGTTCTCTCTGAGGGCTAATGCTGGTGTCCCACTGACGTCTTCCTTACATGACTAAATGAAACTGAAAGTCTGCTTAAATTCAGAGCCACGACTCCAACTTTAAGTTGGTCTGTTTCATTCATTGAATTACTAATCCATTCATTGTTTTTACCTCTGTTCCTTTTGAAACAGCTATAATAAATCATTATATAATAGCAATGTATAAAATGATGTGTGATTCTGGGAAAGGGGTCTAAGTAATGAGCCTATTTGAATTATCACACACTCTTCTCAGCTTTAAGGAGCTTTAAAGTGTGGTTCAGCTCATTGCTTAGCTGTCTGTTCCACCACTTTACTTATTTAGTTCACTCTCACCGCTCTCATAGTGTCTTTTCCAGCTGCAGTTGGCAGCAGATTTCAGGTAAAAAGCTCTACAAGCTGTATACTCAGCACATAAGAGCAGACAGACAAAGTTAGCAACTAGCTGGTGAACACAGTGGAGCATTTAGCAGCTAAGGAGCCAAGTTTCTCGATCAGGATTTGGACGAGAGTTAAAAAAAGAGTCATTATTGAACCTACATTCATCAGGGGGCCACAAACAAGACTCCAAATGAATGGTGATGTTGCTGTAACTACTGGATGTGTAAATAAGCAACTGTTTGCGAACAAGTTCAACATATCAACTTAAAAATTGATGACTGTGTTTACATCTTGTTTCCTCTAATCTCAGTGAAATAAAAAATCTGTCAGTTCAGGCTAAGGATTGTTAGTATTGTTAAAATATAAACAATCAATATGATTAACCTTCTGAGACTCTGTGTCCTCATATAACGACATCACATTTTGGGGTTTTCTTGACCTTATACTTCCGTCTACATAAGATAGACCTGTTGTCCTCGTTCATGGACACTTTTTTGTGCCATCTAGTGGTTGTAAGAGCACAATACATTAATCCATGTAAAAACAAGATGGCCACCATCTTTGCCAAGTCAGTCTGCAGCCTATCCTGAAACAAAATTGGACAAGACCCAAAACCAGATCACATTTAATGGTTGAAACTTGTTTATTTATAATCAATAATGTTTGTAGTTTGATATGGCAACAAATTTGACCAATTTTAGCAACGGCAACAAGCTAAGACATTGTTCATTAGTAAGTACTCATTTGAGGACATTTGGATTTTATTATCATTTTGTTTGAGGACAATGGGACTGTATTGCTATCTCATTTGAGGATGGTGGGACTTTATTATTGTTGACGATATTTTTTATACTTATTTGGCACTGATCCCAAATAGCAAGGAAAAATTAAAAATGCATACCAAACATAAGTTGGGGTCCCAGGAGGTTATGTAACCAAGAAACAAACAGCAAGCCATTCTGACCTGACTGACAAAGCCTAAAACTGGTAATTAGCAGAGCACGTGTAATGGCTTTGAACTTGACTGCAAAAATGCAATTTCTTTGTTTTGTGTTTATTTCTTTGGTTTTATTTGTGATTTCATTTTGTCTTATGATATTTCTATTTAGTGTCACACTGATAAGACAGAAGACATTTTGACATGTCATAGTAGGAAAACCACAGGTGCAAAAAATACAATGAATGATGGCTGAAATCCATTAAGCTGCTTCAATTTTTAAGTCCTGGTGTTGTGACTTTCTGGGGTCTCGACTAAAACGGGGCCATCGAATTTTGACTTTTTGTTTGTATTGTGTTGTATTGAATTTATTATTACATTAACATTTTTCTTATTCTGCTCCGTCTCTGTCCGACTGTCTCCAAGTCAGGGGACTTTGAGGAAAAATAGGTCACTGAATTTCTTTTTGTGGTTTTACTTTATTTTAATGAATTAGACCTGAGGGTTTCCTGTGATTGCACTACATTTTGGGCAAAAATCAGGTCACATCACTGAAAATGAGATGCACCAGGGAAAACAAGATAAAACAAACAGGATGTTTCTGCCCCGGGGGTTTGCCAGTTAGTATTGCAGGAGACTCTTGAAATGCACTAATTTGATATTTTCTGTTTACTCAATCAAGAGACACAGGAGGAAGAAAATACAAGACTGACTTAATATTAGGCTTAAAAAAGTGTTTCAAAAGTTGAAACAATGAGAATGTATGAACTGAATGGCAAAGATGGAGCTGGTTGTGTAAAACGACACTCATTGCTTGCTCAAAATAGACAGAAGGATGAACATGAACTCAAATTTGTCCTTCACTGAGATAAAGATAGACTTCAGTTTCATACGCCTTTGGAAAAACCTTAGAATGATCCATAAAATGTTTATTCCTCCCTGCAGCATTGTCCAAAGGATTTATCACGGTACATTGACTTTCTGGATACTAAATCATATCAAACTATCCTCTGCATCAGCCTTTGGAGCTTCTTTCACATTTGAATGCACAAAGACTCAACAGTCATCAACAGTTTCCTCTGCCTGAAGATGAATGTGCATGGAAATGTATCACACACTCTTCTCTCTACTTTTACAAGTGACATGAGGAGAATTAAGTTTTATTCCTGAAGGACCCCCCCGCCTCCCAAGGTTGTGGTTGACGACAATCACAGGGGAAGTATTTTCAAGTGAGTAAGTCAGAGACACGTGTATGACATCATCGACACATCTCTTCAGTGAGAATGTCATTTATGTTACCGCTGTTATTTTATCCACGTGTGTGGTTTCTGTGTATTAAAGTACACATATTTTTTAGCACTTTTGTTTATTGTGGTGTGCTGTGCGTGTGGGAACATATCGCTATAGCATCAACAGTAGCAGTAGTACTACAACAAACTGGACATTCATTCATTTTCCATAACCGCTTATCCTGTTAGGAGTCGCCCAATGCCCAGCTGACATTGGGCAAGAGGCGGGGTACACCTTGGACAGGTCGCCAGACTATCACAGGGCTAACACATAGAGACAGACAACCATTCACGCTCACATTCACACCTATGGACAATTTAGAGTCACCAATTAACCTGCATGTCTTTGGACTGTGGGAGGAAGCCAGAAAACCTGGAGAAAACCCACGCTGACACGGGGAGAACATGCAAACTCTGCTGTAAGATGACGATGCTAACCACTGCATCACTGTGCTGCCCAAACAAACTGAATAATAATTTGTCACCGTCTGTTATTAGGAATACAGTTACAGGAAAGCCATTCTACAGACTTAATCCAATAACAAAAAAAGAATCGGTATATGGAGTTTCATTATTGTGGATAATGGATAAATATGTCATTGACTTATGATAAAAATGTTAGTAAATAGTCATTTAATAATTATTTTACACCACACATTTTACAAATTGTCTGATAAGCTGGGAACAAGCAAAAACAATCCACATTAAAGCCACTGAAAACTTTATAAAAACACACTAACAGTGTTGAGGAGGAGTGAACTACGTGTAATCAAACTAATAGTTCAAGTACATTTATATTTGCATAATTATTAAAGTCATAAATTTTTTTTTGTCATTTTTTGTGCCATTAACTACTGAGACTACAAACAATAGGCCATAAAAGGAAATGAATGATTTTTTTAATTTTGATTTTAACACTGCTGCTTTACTGTAATTAAATTCTCTTCACAACACAACACAATTAGACATAATTGCCTTCAGATTATTGCTATTTAATAACAAATATTCAGAGAAGTTGTTGGATGCTATTTTAGAAGTTACCTGGCTGGAGCGTCGGTAGCGTAGTTGATAGTGCCGGCGCCCCATGTACAGAGGCGATGCCTCGCTGCAGCAGTCGCAGGCTCGACTCCGGCTTGCAACCCCTTGCTGCATGTCAAGCCCCACTCTCTCTCCCACCCCAGTTCACTCTGTCCTGTTCATTAAAGGCAAAAAGCCCAAAAAATAATCTTAATAATAATCTTAATAATTCTGTTTGCAGGACAGCAACAGGTTGTATTTATCGGAGTGAAATGTAAACGATAGCCTATATCTTACAACAGAAGATGTAGAAACACTAAAAATCATTTCCAAATACTGAAGTAGGCCAAGGCCTTAAATATATAAGACTTAAATATAGAGTGAGAGGCCCATTGTGTGCTATTTAATTGGATGATAAAGGAACTACTTTGAATATTCATTCATTCATTCATTCATCTTCTAACCGCTTCATGAGTTAATGATGAAGTCTATCTGATCAAAATGTTGCATTCATAATAACTGGAGCCAATTATCAGTGTGTGGATTATTTTTCGTTTTTATTTCCAGTTCTCATTACACAGGTGTCTCATGCTAATCACAGCTGCAGTGATAGAATCAGAGTGTAAAATTAACCATAATGTCGAATATCACCGCAGGGATAAAATAAAATCTGCACAGTTAAAAATCAGCTAAAATCATCATTATGTGTTTAGTGTTGTAATCGATCTCACTGTTTGTTAGAAGCTCTGTCTTAAAGAGAGAGTGGAGATAGAGAGCCTGGATAAAATGATGCTACTGTCATCTAAAAATGTATAACCTTCTGTGGCAGGATCTTTTTTTTCTGTGATCTGACTTGTCACAGATCAGGGTGCTGACAGGTCGTGATCTGTTACTCTGAAGTTAACCTGCTTCACAGTAGGTCAGCTGTTCAGCCTCAGTAACCATGGTGATCTATTCCGGTAAAAAGTGATCCAGCTTTATATTACTGAAATTCCAGAGTTAATCCTGAGGTTACCTCGCTAACCCCAAATCCTGTTTAGTAGTTCAGACTTCTGGACTCTAGAATCTGCTGTCTGACTGATGGACATTGTATACAAGAGCAATGCTGACGTTCTTTGTACTGTCCCATGAATAGTAGGGTATTTTATTTTTTGGTTTATGAATGACCTGTGAACAAGTTGGCACTTCTTGCCATACACTCAATTTAAGTCTAAGTGGGCACGCCACGAGGAAGACACCAGAGGCAAGACATTTTGAAGACAAAAAGGACTGAGAAAGCGTTTGACACACCACCACGAATTATCCATGTAAATACACATTCACTCTGAGCAACCACGAAGAAGAGCGAGCTGGTTGGCCAACTGGCCCGACGGAACAGCACCCGAGGGGTGTCCTGCGGAGTCGTCCGGTCCGAGCGAGCTGGTCTCGAAGAGCAAGAGCGAAGGCCTGGTGGCGGGTCAACCACACACACCCCCCCCTCAGATAGGGAAGGTCACAATCACCCAGGGAAGTCCAGGCACATGTCTCATGTCTAATGCAACACCAAGGGAGAGGCACTAAGTTATGGGCTTGTTAGCCTTAGTTGATGACGTCTTACGAGCCAGGTTTAGCAAAGCAGCATAACAGTAGTTTGAACTACTCTTTCGAAGTAGCTCTGGTAAACCAAATTAGATTTCTCCCCAAGGCAGCTTCTAGATTTGAGTCTGGATTTCCAGGCTAGCTGAAATGAGCAATTTCCGACAAGTTTGTGCAGTTTGGAGGGTTTGATTACTTTTGAATATATGAGCAGGCCTTACAGAAAAAAGTAAGAGGTTTATGAAAAGAAGAGGAAAACATTCTCTTGTGTGAGGCCATACTTTATACTAGAGACTTTAGTTATACTGTAGCTGTAGGGATGAGCTGGTGAGACAGGCGAGTGGAGAAAAAAGACAGGTCCAGGGAGCAAAGTGGTCGTGATCAACACTCAAGGTCAGTGCATTGAAAGCAAGTGTGAAGTGTGGGCAAAGTGGATATACAGCGTCCCTGACTATTGAGCTACTTCTTCCCTCACGGTGTGATGAGGGAAAATGCATGAGAAGGTCAGCATGGCGGTGTTTGCAGAAGAGGAAGGAGGTGGTAGTAGTGGTACGTAGACTGTGGGTAAATTAAGGCAGAAATGATCAGAAGCACTGCAGTAAAATGCTGCTTTTAAGAACCTTGTCAGAGCTGATGAATGGATACACTTGTCAATATGCAAAGTAGCACTTTCCTGAAATAGCTGAAACCAATAGCAAGCTATGAGAATTGTTACAAAACAGCCCTAATACTGCATGCATATACACATACACAAACACTAAGTATGTGGTACATAACCTCTTTTTTCTTCATGATTAAGAACATTTCTAATACATTTGCATTTCTCTAAGTTTAACTAATACACCAATTAAGGAGTCACAGCAGCAATGAAAGTTAAAACATATTACGCCATGTCGTAATCTGTGAAATGCATTTGCCTTGCTTCAAACACGACTTGACTTCGAGAATATTGCACTCTCTGTGTAAGCTAAAACCTCTCAATCCGCCAATAATGAGAAGTCTCTCCACTCTGGGTGTGGAGTTGCTGACACAAAGCTTCAGAGTGATACATGGCTTATGAGTGTGTGACTAATAGAAATAGAGGGATAATCCCTCTCACTGCTTGGGTCTGCAACTGACTGGCTTTGGAAACGAGGAGAGAGGCTGATACCCTGCCTTTCATCCCAAAAGATAGACGGGGAGAGGGAACGGTAAGAAAGGAGGAGAGGGCAAAGGAATGATGAGTAAAAAAAAAAAAAAAAGAAGAAACAAATCCCAGGCAGCCAGTTCATGTTGTAATCACCATGGTAACAACGAGGAAGAAAATGGCAATAGTTTGCCACATGCCAAGAACTGTGCCTCACTTATGAGCCAGTTACTGATCAGTGAAAACTTGAGGGTAATTTTGTGAGGAACCTACAGGGGAAAGCAACATGACCATCACTGTGGAAGCTATATGTGTATGGGTGTTTACTGCATCAATATCAATACAACATATCCCTGATTGACAGCAATTCCTCATGTCTCTATAATGAGTTGGCAGATTATTCCCTCACAGTCAAAATGGATTCTCCGAAGTGGCCAAAAAACAATTGGTGCAGGTCTAAGTACAGTTTGATTGAATATTGTTTTAGCTTGTAATTATAGGTGGAGAGCAGCATGTTGTCAAAGCTGATGTGACCTTTTTCCAATCAATACAAGGCTATTCTTGCTTTTGTTGGTGTTGGTTGGTTGCCTCCAGGGATTGTCTTTGCCAGTCCAATACTATGTCTGAATGCATGGAGAAAAAATATATGATTTCCTTACCTAATTTTGAATAGTGCCATATCAATGCTCTGAAAGTCACATGCTGATCCTTTAATTCTGTTAACACACCACACTACTATCTAAACCAGCTGCAACTGACACAATGTAGGTCAATATCAGTCACAAAAATGGTTTTCAAAGGAACAGTTTGTTAAATTATGATGATGTTTGTACCCACCTCATACCTGAACTCCCTACCTCTAATATTAGAATCTGTTGTTTCATAATGCCCTTTCTGGCTCTCTCGTTCTTCTTCGATAGAGCTGGTAAAGTACCGCCTCGAGGCTGATGGCGAGCTCAGGATGTCAGGCAGAACATGTCTGGATCCGCGGTGGTAAGTCTGGAAGGCAGGGATTGAGTATGTGAATAGAGGCTGCTAACGGAAAAGGATGTACAGATTAATGGATTCAGAGGGCTCTTAAGTGTGTGAAGAGGGGAAGTGGGGGAAGCTGCTTTGATCAGAGCTGCTACTAATCCCATAGACATTTAAGTAATTAAGCTAAACCAAGATGATCTCACTGTGGCAGAGATATTAAAAGGCTTCCATTTATTGTTCCTCATTCACATCAAGTTCTTCACTGTGGACCTATCCCTTTAAAGGCCTAGAAAAGCCTCAGAGGTGTGTTCAATTACCGTGGTTAATCAGACCTTTAGTCAGGTGGAAGCTGGGTGGAGCTATGCAGGGCTTTGTGTAACGTCACCAGACTCTGTGCAATGAAATAATATAATAATGTCGATATAATAGGAATGAAAACTGTGTAAGTTGTGCAACCCAAACAGGTGCACACAAAACCAACAGAAGAATGAAGGTGATCATGATTTTGGTTGAAATGAGTATATTTCTATATATTTCTTAATGACATAATGTAACGTGAGTTATGTCAAGTGACACAGCTCTCTGGACCAAGCTGCAACCACTGAGCTGAAAAATGAAGCCAGCACAAAGGGCTAAAAACTGCAGTTCCTTGCATGGCCACTAGGGGCTGGCTCCAACGGAGAGTCAATCTTTATTGTCCCCCAGCAGAAATAAACATGTTAATGGCCTGGTACAAAAGACTTTCTTGGTCTCTATAGCCTATTTCCCCATTCATGACAACTGTATGGTGGGTAAATTATCACATTTTTTTAAATTTTTTTTTTTAATTTTACATACTTTATTAATCCCCAAGGGGAAATTCAATTTTTCACTCTGTTTGTCAATTACACACAGGTCCGAACACACACACATGCACAAACTGGACCTATACATGCACTAAGTGGAGAGATGTCAGAGTGGGCTGCCCATGACAGGCGCTCCGAGCGGTTGGGGGGTTCGGTGCCTTGCTCAGGGGCACCTCGGCAGTGCCCAGGAGGCGAACTGGCACCTCTCCAGCTACCAGTCCACATTCCATATTTTGGTCCGGACGGGGACTTGAACTGGCGACCCTCCGGTTCCCAACCCAAGTCCCTATGGACTGAGCTACTGCCGCCCCAAACATGTCACCTCTTAACATCTTATTAGCCTTAAAGTTATCCATAATTAGGGTGTGGGTGGTTTGAGTGACAGGTGGGTGCCATCCATTGACAAGTCACTACCATGGCATCAATGTTGGTTAAGTAATGTAACAATAGCTATGTTTCCATCCAAGTGATTCGAATCATTGGGAAATGTGCATTAAAAGAAATACGAATCCTGTGTGTTTCCATTAAATGTACAGACTTTGGTGAAAACTACGAACTCATGCGAGTTTTCCGCAGAACCGGAAACAAAACAAGTCTCGCATTCTTCTTCTTCTACATTTTCTGGCAGTTGGCAACCAGCTTGTAAATGCATTACCGCCTTCCCGACCCGGAGTGTGGATATCACCATGGAGAGAGGTGCGCTACATCAGACTTAAGTCGAAAATAACTGTTTCCATCCCCCCGTTTTACGAATCAACATTTTTTCGAATCAACCAACACCCGGCTAAAGCGAGCGTATTTTAGTTTGTGCGAATCAGGGGATTTTAGTTCGAATTTTGGTGTTTCCATCATGATTTTGCAATGCGATACTTCTAGATGCGCATCTAAACAGGCTAATGGAAACATGGCTAATGGCGTAACCTGAGATTCATAGAGTAAAGGTAGGTTCTGCTTTTTCAGTGTGTTTTTGGCTGATTTAAGTTAATTGGAACATTTTTGGAGAGTCTTTCAATAAAAAACGTTACATTGAAGGCCTCTGAGGAGTGAACGAGGAGAACTTTTCGGACGCGTGTTCTGGGCAACAACAATAAACCAATGTCAAATTCATTAGATTTCTTTGAGTGCAGTGACCCATTCCTTTCCCATGTGCTCACCTTCACACAAGTAAAACATTGTCTGTCCATAATTCATCATAGGTAGATTTCCACTTAACAGTTTCAGAGTCAATCACAGGTTAGTGTCCATTCAACAGTTAACTGTCCAAGTTTCCATTCACCAATTCCAGGTTCAACACGCTACAAACTCTTCATGCTGCTACACTTAAAATGGTCAAAAATCGTTCTCATCACCTGCACCTTACTTATATTACCTACATTCTCCTGCTCTAGTGCGCCACCCTATGTACAAACAACAAAACTGCATCTATTTACATCTAGTCACTATTAGTTAAACACGAATCAAAACAAATACAAAATGTTATTGTGGCTCCAACAATTTTGGTTGCCTAAAAAGGCTTGGTCAGCATTCACTTGAACTAAATTACCCTCAAAGAAAATGGATATTTGTTTTTTTTCTTTCTTTATTCTCTGGTAAGTAACGTTACATTTCGTTTACATAGTTTTTGGCCGTTTTTTTTGCCAATAAAAGTTAGCATTATCAATATCACAGTTCACCATCTAAATATGGTCAATACTGGCTCCAAACATCCACAGTGGTGACAGTCAAATTGCCAAACTCAAAGCTTCAGAATGGGAGTCCATAAATCAATGGGTATCGTCACGGTGGCTACGTTCATCATTTTTATACAGTTCTATGATTTAGAAACATCTTTCATGTCAAAAGGTGCTGCGAAAAACTTGGCTTGAAACTGTAGCAGTAGTGATCTACTTTGCAATGAGCCCCACGTTATAAACCTCACAGGTTATTTATATATAATCAGATTTGTCACTTGCCATGCCCCTCTGACAAAGGAGATCCATCAATGCAAAAACACCAGAGGAAAACAAAGAAAAGACATACAGGTGGGAATTTATTATTCAAAGGAGGCAGAGTGTGTTGTCAGAAATACTCCGAAATCTCATCAATCTCAGGTTAAACAGTTTGACAGCAAAAATAACTAGAAGGCACACAAACCTCTGCCATCAAATCACAATTCTTTAACTTAAAAAACGGCATCCTTCGGAATGGTTGAGAAACTTTTCAGATACATCTGACAGCCTATAATTCAATGCACAGTTTTAATACACAATTCCTCTGTTAGCTCTGGTTCAAATACTGATCTTAGACTTTTATTGTGATTGGCATCATCACTGGCCACTTATAAATGACGCTGTTGGTGTTGCCTGCTCAGCCTCACACCACTTCAACCATCTATTAAACTCTTAGTCGATAAAACAAGCAATGAGTTATGCATCAGTTTGTCTTGACCTCCAACAACAGAAGTGGACATACATTTAAAAATGGTAGCAAACCTTTAAAGCTAGACCGAATGAAGATTTGCTCAAAAACACTGCATTTTCAAATGTTTCTATATCAGAAAGCCTCTTACACTGTTGAAGTCTCTTTCTAAGTACAAAACTAACTGAAGACCCCTGAGTCCCATATCAATGTCATTTTCTTTTTCTGAATTATTCCAGATAGTAAAATTTCCCTGATCTGTTCCTCTACCCTCTCGAGTGGTACTGACACTTTTATTGATGCGCAGGAATACAGTTGTTGGTGTCATCTGTTATACTGGACAGTTTTTGTTTTTATTGTGTGGCCCTCTGAGCTGGCACCATTAACTGCTGCTGGGACAATCACCACTCAACACATTTTTTATGGCTGTTTATATCCAAACTGAGGCCACCAGTCTATACCTTTGACCTAACCTTGACCGTCAAGTGAGCACCTAAGTTTCACACTCTGTTAAATATCTGCCATTTTCTCACATAATTAGCATAGAATAGAATAATGAGCACTTTGCCTGCAGTTTAGTATTCATGAAAGTTGGTATTTATGGCTAATTGGTGGGGCATAAGACGTGTTTATGTGCATACATTGAAAGCTGATTGGAATTGATTAAGGAATGGGAATAAAATCCTACACTGTGTTATTCTTTACTTTTGCTTTTCCCCTACTTTCCATACATAGCCTTTTAGTGCTTTATTTATGCACATTTCTAATGATACCCTTAACATCAGCCTCCTTCCATATCCACTCAAAGCACAACAGACATTGTACTGCTACCATGTGAGTCTTAGTACATCCTCTGTAAACCTCACAAAGGATTCATATTTTATGCATCCATCCATTATCTGTAACTGTGTATTCTTTCCAGGGATCGTGGGGGCTTGAGCCAATCCCAGTGGACATGTTTTATACATTCATGTCCCATTGTTTTCATGTTGTAAACATCTTTTTAAAAAATGTTTTTTTGTTTGTTTTCAACAAGCGGCGCCTCCATTGTGCCAAGGTCTGACCCTGCTGTGCTTCAAGCTTTTTCCTGAAATTGTAGCACTGTTCCTGGCTGGTAAATGAACAAAGACATTCTTGGAAAAATGTACGACCACACTCATCACAAGACCAGAATGAGAAACAAACTGACCCACACACAGCAAGGAGACAGCTACGTTGGAGCTCTGCTTGCTGGGGTTCAATGACAAAAATCTGACAAGAACTATCATTTAACAACTTAAAGTGGAAGCACTTGTTGATTGGCTGCTCCTTGAATCAGCCTCATTAATCTGTGTTTACAATAATAGGCCTCTCTCCCAGAGGACATTTTGAGATGTCCCAGTAGGGCTGTACCCAAAATCACTCTTGTTCACTCATTCACTGCTCCCTACATAATAGACACTAATAGTTTACTCAATAGTGAGCAGTAAATTGGGATTTCAGTCAGTTTCTAAACATCATTTTCTGTCATCACTGACATGTTCACAGTGGCTCGACCATAATTTTCCCTTTTGTAAGTGCAGAAAACTGTGTTGTGGAAATTTTTAAGGCACTATACTTGATAGATTTACCATGTGATGTGACAACAAAGTGCCTGTATGGGGACAGGTGATGGAGCTGAATGTCATCTGGTAGGACATCTGGAAGTAGAACTGTCAGAGGATCAAGTTCTTGATTCAGTGGGTTCATGATGTCCACTTCAGCCCATCCAACCTGTTCACATGGGGCAAACTAGAGACACCCGCATGCTCCTTGTGCTTCAAGGCATTGGGAGAGGGGCACTATCACTGGAGACACGACCAGGTCCTCAAGTCCACTGCTGGGGCAATCCATAAGGAGATCAGTGCCAGCAGATTACCACACACTACAGCCAAGACAATTGTTTTTGTCGAGGGGGGAGAGCGGTGGAGGAAAGATTCACGAACTGCTCTATTGGTCTGCCGTCCATGGCACAAGACAGGTTGATGACAGGAGAGGCATCCCGGTCTCAGACAACAAAAACAACTAATCTTGCTGGAGCTAACTGTGCCCTAAGAGGAGAGGATGGAGGATGCACAAGAGAGGGAGAGAGCAGAGGACCAGGAGCTGTCCTGGGCAGTCAGGGGTTCGCAAGTCGTTCACTTAGCAAGGCCTACAGAGTCCTGGGCATCACGGGACTAAGCAGGCAAAGAGCCATCAACAACAAAGTAAAGGCAGCAGAGAAAGCACCTAGATTGCTTTGGCTGAAAAGGAGTGGCCAGTGGTGCTGGTAGATCAGGCCTAATCAACTTGGGTCTAGTTGCCTGGACAAGGGTGTCTATAGCATACCCGAAACACCCAGTGACTCAGTATACAACACTGATGTATGTACATCATAAGATTCATTTAACAATTAAAACAACGACCAGTGACAAACAGAAACAGACAAAATGATGACCACAAATAGCGAAGACAGCTGGATGGACAGCAGACGGCGCGACAGCTGGAGAGACAGCAGACAGCCATGGAAATGACAACAGCGGTGGGTAGAGTTGGCAGCCCAAGCCACATCTTCTGAAAGAAAAAAACCCAAGCACGCTACAGAACCCACAAGGAGAAAGATACCTCCAAGGTGACCAAAGGCAGGGAGGATGAGCACCCCAAAGAGTGGGACCCAAGGTTAACAACTAGGGATGCACCGAAATGAAAATTTGTGGCTGAGGCCGAATAAAATTAAACGCTTGGCCGAATACCAAGTACCGAATACCGAATGCCGTTAATTAGTTTTTCATTAGTTTTTGCAGATGAACCCCCTCCAGATTAGTGTTGTCATGGTGCTAAAATTGGGATCCATGGTACGATACCAGTGAAAGTATCATGGTTCTGAGTAGTATCACGATACCACAGAAAAAAATAGGCAGATGTGCCTTTTGTCATTTATAAAAAGATAAATCACTTTTCTATAATACATCAATGATATTTCAATGGAATAAATTACTTATTGACTTATTCATACTTCAAAAACAGCATCAATAAGTGATTAACATAGGGGGGATCAAAATAAAATAAATAAATAAAATAAGAATCAACCAGCCACCCTCCTCCCCTGACAAGTAAAGAACAGTCCCTTCACAAGTAAAGAACAGTCCCTAAAGTGCGGTGAGGTTTGTGGACCATTACCTGCCACAAAGAGAGAATTGTGAACGGCTCATTTCTCCTCTGACACGTCACATACCTGTGTGCCGCCACGGCTCGGCTGTTCAGGTACTTTTGGGCAGTCATGACACCAAGAAGAGGGAATTATTAGACCTGGAGCCTTCTTCGTCGCCGGTAAGCCGTTATCTTGCGCCATGGAGCACTATGGCTGCAGCGGCATATCAAGTGCCAGGTGGCCAGTGCGCACCATTAATGGACGGCGCATGGACACTCACCCTCTTGCGATTGGACTTTGAACTTATCCCACAGTAGTGGTACCTGAGGTACCATGGTACTACAGTACTCCAACATTATGGTATCATATGTATGGTGGTGTTTTAGTACCGCGGTCTACCGTTGGTACCAGTATACCCTGCAACACTACTCTAGATCAGTATTACATTCTTTGCAAACCGCTTTTCTTCTATCACTCTCCAACACTTTGAAATATTGCCACACTGCCGACATTTTACTCCGTCCGTCACCGCACGCTGTTTGATTGCGTCATCAAACACGCCGCTATTATTCTGCCTTGCTTTTCACTTATTCCACCGAATACCGAATGTATGTTTTTTTGCAATATTCGGCTGAATATATTCGGTTGTCAGGACAGCAACCTACTCCTGAACATCAGTAAAACTAAGGAGATGATAGTGGACTGTGGGAAGATGCAGCAAAGGAACTACACTCCCCTTAATATTAACAGATCCTCAGTGGAAAGCTTCAAGTGCCTTGGTGTCCACATCAGTGCGGGCCTGACCTAAGGGCTGCATACTGACTCAGTTGTGAGAACGGCAAGGCAGAGACTGTTTTACCTTAGGTGAATGAGGAAAATTACATGAATCTGCTCAAAAAAACAGAGGTTTATTCTCCTGCACCTTCGAGAGCATCTTGATAGGGAACAATACTTCCTGGTATGGAAACAGCACTGAACAGGTCCGCAAGGCTTTACAAAGAGTGGTTTATTCAGCTGAACATGCAGTGCTTTACCCTGCCTGAAGGATTTTTACACCAAGTGCTGCAAAAATAAGACCAGGAGAATCATTAAAAATCCCACCCACCCTGATACTGGCCTTTTCTCCCAGTTGAGGTTGGAACAAAGGTACCGCATACACCAGGCCAGTGCCTAAGACAACCCCTCTGCCCCTCATCAACATATATTTATTATCAATACACTGATTTAAATGTACAATTCATGGAACTGACCGATGACATTTCACTGAAATTTATTTTAAGTGACAAATAAATCGACTGACTGATTGATTGACTGATTGGTATTTTGATTGAAGACAACTGAGTGGCAGAAGTTTAATGGAAACACAGATCAAATCTTGGCAGATTTCGGACACAGCCTTTGACAATCACAGGTGTAAATAGCAAAAACAATGTATGAATTCCATTTAGGTGGTTCATTTTGAGGGTGCTAGTATCGTGCATGCTGGCTCACTGTCCTGACTTAATGGAACACTTAAATACAACAGAGCCATATTTAAAGTTTAAGTAACACCCATACTTTACCCACTATTAAAAGTCAAAATGTGAAAAAGGTGAATGCATTGTTATTCTTACTTTAGTATGAAACATATCCGTTTGACAACTTATGGGGAAAGGAATAAACAAAAGTCAAACTTTTCTGATGGCTCACATTTTTGAAAGTCATGCTGCCACTCATCCAAAGGGTGAGAAAATACAACATGACTTCTGAACATTTAACAAGCTACCAGTTAGCTGGGTGATATCACATTGGTTGAGAAACATCCACAGTGTGCATCATGAAATTCACATCTTCACACAGTAGCTGACAGTTTTGACATGTAGTGTGCATCGCAACTTTAGTCCTGGTAAAGAAGCAACTTCATCCTTACGCCTTGAAAATTAGTGGTGTTGGATGTGCACACCTCGCTGCACATATCAATTTCCCTCTAAAGTAAATCGGTCTATTCAGCATGTAAAAGATGTGCACGATAAGGCAAAGCTTTAGATATATTGCAGTTTCATCAGTAAAATGTACAGAGGTATTGTAAAACAGCAGAGGGCTTTAATGGTGTTCCAATACTTAGAAGTATGGCTCTGAGCCCCGCCGTTGTTTTGATATGCATTCACCAGAACAAAAAGGACACTGTTACTCTATTTAAATGCTAATATGTTCCTGTGACCTTGCCGAAGCATCTTTAACAGGACATATGAGCAAAATCACTGTTAAAAACAAAATCACAATTGGCTGTTGGGTGCTGAGGAGATTAATGACAGCCTTGACTAAACAGAAAAGAACATGGATTTCTGAGAATCAGGAAATTGTAAAGACTGCAAAGCATTTATAGTAGTAGTAACTTAGCCCTATCGACGTACTCTAACATTCATTCATAATTTTACCAGTCAAATACACATCATTTTAACTGAACTTATGATTCTTTTTCCAATATATTCAAGATCCCGCTCAATGGATCACTTGTTTGGGGTCTCCACTGAATTACACTTAATACTTGCAGAGGCAATCACAGAAGCTATGAAAAGAGAGTGAAATCAATAATTGCTTTGTTCTGAGGCGTCACACTAATAACACTTAAATCCACCGTCTCTTGCTCTTATTTCACTTTATTTTGCTGTCTCTTCCATTTCTTTCTCTCTCTTTCTCTAATGGACAAGCATTCTTACGGAGAGGGAAATGTGTGTGTGTGTGTGTGTGTGTGTTCATTCAGTTTTAATTGCTGCATATACAGGTCACACACACACACCCACACACACATACAGTACATATGCCTAAGAGGACGTGCAGCTGTGTGCATGTACAGTGTGACCAAACCAGCATGGGTACGGAATGATTAATCACTGAGCACAATTTACTCTCCCCCGCTGGAATAGTATCCATAGCCACACACACACTTGCACACACACAGATAGGTCCTGCAGCCAGAGGAGAAGGAGTAAACTCTGAAGTACGTGGTCAGGGTATGAATAACCACTGAACTGTACAGGCCTTGACTCTGGTGCAGTGGTCGTTGACAACCTCTGCAACACAGCAGTGGATACACCAAATAGGAGCTGGACAACCAGAATGGAACAACTCTGTGGACAAACCACAAGACATGACTCCTCTTTAATCCATCATACAAAAGCCATTAACGCTTTCGTAAAATGTCAGTTCTGATAAACATGTTGTTGTTTTTTATCTCAGAAACTGTGCTTCTATTCAGGCATAAATCCAATTCTTATAAATTAAATAACTATTTTCACAAGAAATATAAAATGATGAATAGGTGGTCAAGGCGTCATAGCTCAACACTGCTTTTAGAACAAACCCCTGATGCTCCCAATGACACAAAATTTGTATCTTAAGTACTGCAATTCTGTGTGATGTCACGTCTGTGCGCTATAGCAACCGATTGAAATTGCAAACTTTGAATGGGCGTATCTCATGCCCCGTATGTCGTAGAGACATGAAACTTTGCACAGAGATGCCTCTCCTCATGAGGAACAAATTTGCCTCAAGAACCCATAACGTCCGGTTATATAGATTTTACGCCATTTTGAATTTTTTGAAAAACACTT